>NW_021319160.1:167214-301483 GCF_001605985.2 Dendrobium catenatum | reverse complement strand
TTTTCAATGTCCAAAGAAGATATGATATCTAGGTGATGCTTCTGAGACGATCTTATGAGTTTTTGTACTGATCGGCAAATTAAAAAGAAACCAAGGGCCGATGTAAATCAATAAATCGGACCTGGAACAGATAAGTAGGCGAACTTGCAATTAATTGAAGAGCCTCCTTTGATAGCTCGTTTCTATTAAAAGAGCTCATTTTCAAACATTATTGAATGAACCTTATGGCTGTTTACTTATACTGAGAAAGACTTGAGGGAGAAAAGAAGGAAGGGAGAGTAAGAGGAATCTTGTGAGAGGGGGAGCTTGTGAAGGGATTCACAAGGGTTGCTTCAAGGATCGCTCTGCCTTGTTCTATCGTCTAGATTTCTCATCCGGGAGAAGGGTCGTAAAAGGTAAGGAGTTAGCTTAATGGTTGTGGTCTTCTGCCAGCTTCAGGAGGAGCAAAAGGAGGTAATTGTTCTCTGCATTGTCGAGGTTGGCAACAAGGAGGTTCTGTTGAGGGCATCTACCCGCCTAGCTTGTGGGGACTAAGAGAGATCACTTTTGTAGTGCATAATTGGAGGTACTCCAAGAGAGTGACGTAGGTGAATTGAACGAACCACTATAAAATTTTCTTAAATGTTTTGTTTTAATTGCTTCCGCACTTTAATACCGCATTTATTTTATTTTGGCGTGATTTTGGTATGTATGTTTTTAACACTTAAGTAAAGAATTTTTAAAAATACCAATCACCCCCCTTCTTGGTAAGCTAGGGCCAGTATTTCTAATGGGACATAAATCCCTAACGAACTTTACAAGTAGTAATCAGAGCACTTTCTAAGTGTCATTGAGCACTTTCAAGTAGTTCAGAGCGAGATTCCAAAAATTTAAAGTTACTACAACTATTATTGATATTTGATCCATGGTCTTTGGGATAATAGAAAACACTACTGAATGGTTATTCAATCTTAAACGACCCACTGTGTTGACACTTGCACCTTTGATTATTTGGAAAGCCACGCATGATTCAAAGTTATTTAATAATCTACTGATTCTCGCAATGTGGATGCTATTCATTCAAGAGGTTTTTATCACTTCCACCATTCTTAGTGAAAGTTAATGGTGTATAAAAATTGGAAATTTCTTTCTCTGAATGGACTTAATCTGTTTATGAACGGATTTAGCTCAATTAATAATGCAAAGATTTTAGTATTGAACTGCTTTTATATATGCTTTAAAATCTGAGCATTACCAATGCGTGTCTTCCACTTGAAAAAACTGTAAGAGTATTTTGGAGATAAATTGTAGCATCTATCAATGATTGGATTGAATATTGTACTAATAGAGTTTAAAAATCCCGTTTTGATATATCTCTTGCATAACATACTTAACTTCTACGTAAGAAACTCAATGAATCTATTCTCTACATGTACACTAGGTTTGATCTCAAATTTTACTCATTGTGCATGCACTTTAGGAAAAGAGCTTATTTAGCGAACTTGAATAATGTAAATAAAAATTATTGATATAGATTCTTTCCTGCTCGTACGAAGATCTTTAAAATGTACTTGCACATACGAATCTATAAGAGATTGAAACCTATTCGCATGATAATTTATCTTGAGCTCAGCGTTTTGCATTTTAAAGCATAGGAGAGAATCAATAAATTCTTATGATGAGGATGCGAAGAAAGGAGAAAAATTTGTCACTGAAGTGACACAAATCAGAATTTCTTAGATCTTCCGGGGTTCTGTAAAAAGCGATGTAAGTTGCACTTTATACAAAGGCACAATTCAAAAGCTTATACTGAGGAAGAAAGAAAAAGCACTACTTCAAAATAATTGGAGATAAGGTAAGGATCAAAACAAGTTTAAGGATCTTACTAGAATGTTTTTGTTTTGATTTATGCGGAACCTGACATTGTGTAGAGATCGAATTCCCCTAACACATTCAAGATAACACAAGAAAGGAAAATATTGGAAAAAAATCTAAGTTTAAGAGTGAAAATTGAAATCCAAAGGGGTTTTTCTGGTACAGTAAATCTATTACTTAATCCTCTAAGAGTGAACCAAAGGTAAAAAACTTACAAACTGTGTTTCTTAATGGGAGAGAGATTTCCAAAGTGCATAGAGAAGAGGATATGTTAAAACAAAACATGATTGAGATTATTTTCAGAGATTGTGTGAGAAAATATCTGCTATCATAACATAAACAAACAAGAAACACTCATGTACTAGCTTAAAAAGTGGGAACTGTTAATATCAGATTGCATGAACGAGTATAAAGTATTTCTAAAGATCATATTCAATGATTGATTCCAATCACAATGGCTCTTCTATTTGCAGAATTTGATGAGATTGAACAAAAAGCATTTCAGATAATTTGAATGAATATAAAGGCATTGAAAAGTTTCACACACTCACTTATCTGACTCTTAAGAAAATCTAAAGAGATTGACTAGAAAAATTTGAGGTTTTGATAATGTAAGCATTAAAAAGTCATAACATAAGCTTTGAGGATTCTAAATGATTTGATTAACTATGTTAAGAAAAATTGGTTAAGTAGACATCTATCTTTTTAAATCCTAAAGCACAGAACCAGAAGGGCATTATAAAATCCAAAAACTCATTATATACTATAGAAACTTTTTGTGGATTAGATAGTTTTTCTGACTGTGCATGCTATGGACACATCTACACACTTGAACCATTCACCGAGACTCAATTAGGGTGTGGCAGACCTAAGATGATGATTATCAAACATACTATACTTGCATTGCATCATACATATTTCCATCTAGAAGAATCCCAAACACTGTTTTGTGTTTCTATAAATCTGATCTGTTATTAGTTTTGAAGGATGCTCTCACCAAGACTGTAGTGAAGCAGCGTAGGATAACTTGCTAGATCATTATGAATCACATACTCTGCTTCTTATAACTTCTTTGAAATATGTTTATTTCATTATGTTTTGTTATTTGTTTTTTAATGTGATTTTTTCACGTGTGTACTTTAAGAAATTTTTGCCTTCACAATATGTTGAATCACTTTTCAATGATTTAGATTTTGGTAGTTTTGAAGATTATGTTTAGCATTTCAAATTCAGTTTAAAGTAGGTTAGTTTAGGAACATCCGTGGATAGTTTCCTCCTTTACGATCTATGTTATAATTGATCTAATGATTCCTTCTTCACTAAACAAAAAATTACTAACTCTATTTAGCTCATATGGTATTTGAAACCTAAGAATTCTTTCTAGTTTTGCATAGCATATATCTATCTGTTATTCATAATATCCAAAGAACTATGACTATACTTTGAGTTATAAAACTTTGCCATTTCCTATATTAATCACTGTTTTTATTTTTGTATTATTGTGAACTTATTCTTCCTATGTAAGAGAGGATAGCTTCTATGTTCTAATAATTTGGATGGATAAAATACTCACATCTGGAGACTTCTTTAAGGTTGCAAAGAGCTTTTAGCATTGCTCAAGAATTAAAAAGGAACAAGAGACCAAGGATGCAAAATTGAAAAAGAGAATTTACACAAGTAGTAGTTCAACAATAATCAATAATGCTCAAAATGAGACATATCATAGATTCAAGAAGCATAATAATAGACCCATCTAAAAGCAACTACTCCCTCATTTCGAAACCTTTTAAAACTTAGAGAACTCATTGACTATATAATGTTAATTCAAAGCGTCTTGATTCAAATTTCCTATGATTGAAGATTAAGGTACTTATTATTTTATTTATTTATGAAATGGTTATTTTGATAAATAAAATTTGATTAGAATATTCTTTTGCACCATTATTGTATCTGAGTTAATTGGCATTTATAATTGTATTTTCAAAAGAATATTATTTGTTTATATATTACCTAATAAAGTTCTGATTTAGGGTTTAACAAAAATCGGATTCTTAACTTATTGTCTGAATCTAGGATTTGCTAAAACTGCAATATCTTGTGGAACTCATAAAAGTTTAACTTTTGAAAAATTCTCATATATGCATTGCCTCACATAAAACAAAAATAAATTTAGCAAAATTTAAATCCAAAAAAATATTCATTATTTATTTTTTCTTTGTTTGTTGCTATTTCTTTATTCGTGTTATTCCTGATTGTTTTTGTCTTTTGTTTTTATTTTGAGCGGCCTTGATCATCACCATCTTTTTTTATGTTTTCAATTTTCTAGTCACATCTTATGTTCCCTGAGCAGTATTTTTTACTCTCCGGTATATGTAGGACAAAATATCTTTCAAACCTTATCTGCTGTACTTTTCTATGTTCTTTATCTATCGTCCTGTGTACGATCCTTAAAATAACGTCCTGAGATGATATCAATCCTGTGCAATCTTGATGATAGTCCTCTGTTGCCTGCTATAATATCTTTGTCTCTGAGCCGATATGCAATTGTTTGATTGGCGATGCATATTTAATCATAGCCTAGGATTACGACTTTGGATCGTGACCTTAGGACGATCCACGTCGAGCACGTTTATATTTTAAAATTCAGGAGCCTCCAGTACGAATCCATGATTGTGAACAATCGCAAGTGCCGTATCCACTGTTTTCGTCCTCGTGGATGTATTAATTCGTGTATTGTGTAATTATAATACATTGATAACTTCAGTCGGTAAAGACAATATTGTTATTGGGCATCGTACCTAGGAGACAGATCACAAATCAGCACGGACGAATCTTAGTCTTTTTCAATCGTCGATTACTGGTATTGACCCTCAGGCCTGATCGCTTGGTTAATCGGCTGAAGCTTGATATCTGATCGGCTTCCGGACAATTGGACCGTCTGGATTCTCACTCTCCACCCTTCTCCTTTTTGTGTTTATTCTTGCTAATACATCAACCTCTATGCTGATTGGGGATAACGTTTTTTTTGTCGACAAGGCTTCTGGGAAGTTCCTGAGGCGATTTCAAACATCCGATTCAGTTGGAGGCGAGGATCAAGGCTGTCTACCCGTCGCTACAAAGAAGTTGCATCACCCTTCTATCAACATCCCGGACAATCAATACGCTGCACATACTCTAACATATCCGTAAGGATCTTTTTAGCCCATCACCATCTCTTTTGTTCATACTACTCACCATCCGCTTGTCCCTTTTCTTATCCGAACTCCTTTCCTAGAATGTATAGCAACCTGCGCTATTTTAAACACTAACCTTCTACAGCCCTGACCCTCACTATGTGAATAGACGCCCTGTCGAAATTCAACATATCAGAGATGTGTTGATTTTACAGCTAATCCACCATCGGGTAAAGTTTCACTTAATCGTCTCATATCTGATTCTTGATGTGTCCATGGCAACACACTTCACTTCGCAAACTACACACCTTTTTCATATTGAGAAGAATAAGCTCTTTAGCTAAAAGATGCTAGATAATCAAACATGTCATCGCAACCCCATAATTCTCAAAAGCTGGGGACCGCAGAATTCCCCATCACTCACTAACTTTCTTGATCCAACTGTTCAATCATATTATGGCCCGGAGATGAAATCAATGCCCATCTGGATTCTACTCTTCGCTTATCTATCGATCACCTTAATAACTAATTGCAATCCCCAAGGATAAAAATCACAATCTAGCTCTTAAGGACACATCAATAGCACTATATTCTTAGAAAACCAAAATACAATCTCCAAATAATACATAGATCATCATGATACCTACATCCTCACTTCTACTCGAAACAAATCCTTACTATCCTTCAAGTAATACGTTACAACCATCAGGAGATGGGAAGGTCAAGGGACTAGAGAGGAAGGAAGGCTCCGTTCCCATATGACTCCCTTTCCTGACAGATTCTCACTCCACCAGCAATCACCGGTTGATCAGTTGATTGAGAGTTGAATCGTTGGGAGACCCGCTTTTGTATCGCTCCTACAATTGCTTAAACAGGACATGCGCTAATCTAAGAGGACATTGCCCGATACGTAGCAGCACTGCCATGAGGAAATTTAGCCCGCATTTGAACAGTTCATCCTTACTCACTACATGCAGCAGCATGGACCAGGACAACGCATGGTCTCATTGCTCAGTTTTAACATGCTTGCCAGCTACTTTCAGTAGCACACTCACCACTCCATCAGAGTGATAAGGATCCTCATTTATTAGATTAGTTATTTATGTGCTTTTCTGTTATTAATTGTTTTTCCTATTTTTTTAGTAGATAATTATAGATGTTTCAGTACTTGTTTAGTTTTTTCTTTTAGTTTATATCTGGACCTCTTATTTGTGATGACAAAAGGGAGTTATTGTAGTGGTGTGGTAGGAAATAAGTTATTGGAGTTGTAAACTTTGAAATTTCTAATGGACTTTTTTTTGGGATATATTTTCCCTACTTAATATTATGCCATCATATCAAAAGGGGAGATTGTATGCAAAATCAATTTTCATGGCTTATGTTTTGATGATTGACAACAACTATTTCTCTTGGCTGCTCATGTTTCTTCTAACGTTTCAAGGAATCGAAGATCGGACGACCAAGACGAAGCCAATTTACAGGTTGCGATATAGATTATTAGGTTGGAGTACAGTCGTAACTATATTGTTTTATTTCACTTCTCTATGAGTCTACTTGTAGGTATAAGACAGAGCTGAATGCTAAAAGATAAACTCCTATCAAAAAAACACTTAAGAGATTTAGAATTTCTTCTCATTTTTACTCACTAATCGCAAGGACGTTTATAATCGGGACCTGGATCGATCAAGGGCTCAAAACCAGAAAGTTAGATTATATAAGCGATTCATAATTAAAGGCATCCATCATTCACAATTAGAAAGAAATACCTGGACGATACGTGGTAATCGGCCAGGAATGAAAGCATCAAAACAGATAAGAAGTATGCGATCCGTTAGAAATTAAGGTATAACTGATTATTAAAAAATTATCGGAAGCCCAGGCGACGTGATGAGCCTTACGCGATATTCACAAAATTTATGCCTTAATTGTCTAAGAAATAAAGGAGTATTCAGATGATTGATGCGAATTCAATATCGTCTGGACAAGATCGTAAATCGGGCCAAGAAAAACGATACCAGTCAAAAACCATTAAGTTACTATCAAGAGCGATAATATTACGGCCAGACTCGTAATCCAGGGCTTATCTCGAAACGGATTTTACCTCTGATAGTTGAATCTGATCTGCCAGGATACAACGATCGTTGAGATCGGCTACAGGAGATAGTGAGATCCGGCCAGGATAGATAAGCCAAACATTTCAATCATCCACAGAAGTGGGTATCCTATGAGTAGATTGCCTCTGGCCCGATCTTCTGAGTTTTGTACTGATCGTGACCAGGTCGATGTCATACTTGGCCTGGACAATATAGTCCAGCAACTTGGCAATTAAATGATCTCCTTTGAGCTCTTCTATGTTTAAGACTCATGTAAACATTTTTCGAATGACCTTCTGGCTGATGCTTGACTGAGGAAGACCATTAGAGGAGAGAAAGATAGAAAGAGTGAGAGGATCTGTGAGGAGAGGGAGCTTGTGATGGGTATGTCACAAGGGTTGCTTCAAGGATCGCCTCTGCTTGGTTTCTTCGTCTTAGGTTTCTCGTCCGATGGAAGGGTCGGTAAGAAAGTAAGGAGCTCTCACGCTTCTTCATCTCTGCGCTATGTCCTGGTTCTCTGCCCAGCTATCAGGAGGAAGCAAAAGGAGAGTAGGTTCTCTGCTTGGCCCGGGGTGGCACAAGGAGGTTCTTGTGAGGGCTTCTCCGTCATATCTTTGGGAGATATATGAGAGTCAATGTTTATAGATGCAATCTTGAGGGTGACTCAAGGAGTGGACGTAGGTCGAGTTTTAAGAACCCGAACCACTTAAATTTCTGGTGGTTCTTTTCTTTTAACTTTGTTTTATCTCATATTCACAGAGAAGGTAATGCGGCGGTAGATTTTTTAGCTGATTTGGGGGGTAATTTGAATGAGTTTATGGAATTTACTAGTACCTCTTTACCTCCCAAATTGGTTGGCATTACTCATTTGGATCGGGTGGGTATGCCGTATATTAGACTGGGGTAAGGTGGTGTTTTTTCTGGGTGGTTCTTCTTGGGGGAGTTGGGTGCTCCAGGTTTGGATGCTGGTATTTCTTCTTCTATTTATTGCTGGCTGTGCTCTCTCAGTTTTATTGTTTGTCATTTGTTTTGTTGGTTTAACTATAACAGGTTGGATATAATTTTTTCTTTGCTTAGTTTTTTATCCAGGTCTCGTCTGTTCGATTGGTTTAGTAACATCCTTTTGATTTCTTCTCCCATTTATGCTCTTATGGTTGTTTCTGCTTTGTTTAACTTTCTGGGGTGGTGTTGGAATTGCACTGCTGGGTGGGGCTGCATTTTAGTTTGCTTGTTGCGAGTGTTTCGTTTTCCTAGTGGGTTTACTATTCAGTGGATTGGTCTGTTGATGAAGACTGGGTTGGAGTTGATGATAACTGGTAAGTTTTTTGTTTCTACTGTTATTTTTCCTTTAGTGTTCTTTGTGATTTTTTTGCAGGTTTGCTTCCACCTTGAGGGAGTTTTTGGCTTGAAAGCTTGGGCTGATTGGATCTATTTTTAGCTTTCTCATTTTTGGGCAACTTTTTTGTGCCGCTTTAGAATGTTTCTAGGTCTTAATGTTTTTGGCGTAGATGGGGATCTTCGGCCCTTAGGTTTTTATTTCTTTTTGAGTGTTTGTAGCTCTTTGAGCATTAGCGGGCTGAAAATCTCCTTAAGGACTTGTAATTTTGACTTTAATCGACGCGTAGGCCCTTCCGTGGGTTTAACTTTAAAAAAAAAAAATCTAGATTCAACACTTTCAATGCTATGTTATTCTCCTTTTGCTTCTCACCTTCATCAATATGCCTTTGAGTCACTCATTGCTCGTAAGTAATTAGTGATCCAAAAAGATTGTTAATTGAATAAACATTTAAATCATTAAACTCTATAATAATAGTTATTTTTGCATCATAAGCAGCAACAACAACAACAACAACAGCATCAAGTCTTTATCCCACTATGTGGGGTCGGCTACATGAATCCTTTTTCTCCATTGTGTTCTATTAAAAGTCAAATTCTTGTTTAAATCTAATAAAGAAAGGTCATTCCTAATATTTTCTAACCAAGTCTTTTTAGGTCTACCCCTACCTTTCTTAATATAAGTCAAATCTAATACCTCTACTCTCCTAACCGGGTCATCGAAAGGCCGTCGTTTTATGTGGCCAAACCATCTAAGGCGACTCTCTCTAATCTTATCTTCTATTGGAGCTACTCCAACCTTTTCACGTATATGCTCATTTCGTATCTTATCTCTAAGGGTAAAGCCACTCATCCACCTGAGCATCCTCATCTCTGTCACACTTAACTTAGTATTATGCTTCTCTTTTAATGGCCAACATTCGGCACCATAAAGCATTGCAGGCCTCACTACCATCTTATAGAATTTTCCCTTAAGTTTGAGGGGTACATTTCTATCACATAACAAGCCCGATGCATTCCTCCACTTCAACCATCCAATTTGAATTCTGCTGATAATATCCCCATCTATTTCACCATCACTTTGAACAATTGATCCAAGATATCTAAAACGTGTACTCTTATTAATGACTTGATCGCCCAAAGTCACAATCCCTTCAGTAGGTCTATTACTACTAAAATTACACTCCATATATTCTGTTTTAGATCTACTCAAGCGAAAACCTTTAGACTCTAAGGTTGACCTCCATAATTCAAGTTTACCTTCAACTCCCTCTCTAGTCTTATCAACAAGAAGAATATCATCAGCAAAAAGCATACACCAAGGTACATCCTCTTGCAAATGTCTAGTGAGAACATCCATGACTAAAGTAAAAAGATATGGGCTTAAGGCTGATCCTTGATGTAACCCAACCGAAATAGGGAAATACTTGGTCAATCCACCTTGTGTTTGAACACATGTAATAGCTCCTGCATACATATCTTTAATGATTTGAATATAAGCATTATTGACTCCTTTCTTTTCAAGAACTCTCCATAGCACTTCTCTTGGAACTTTATCATATGCTTTTTCTAAATCAATAAATATCATATGTAGATCCTCCTTATTTTCTCTATATTTCTCCATCAAACCTCTTAATAAATGTATGGCTTCCATAGTCGACCTACCCGGCATGAATCCAAATTGATTTTGAGAAACATTAGTATCACGCCGCAACCTATGCTCCATAACTCGCTCCCATAGTTTTAAAGTATGACACATTAACTTAATACCTCTATAATTCGCACAATCTTGTGCATCACCTTTATTCTTAAAAATAGGAATTAACATACTCATTCTCCACTCATCTGGCATCTTTTTAGTCTTCAAAATAGTATTAAAAAGTTTAGTAAGCCATGAAATTCCTTCATCTCCTAAGCATTTCCACACCTCTATTGGGATATCATCAGGTCCAACAGTTTTTCCACCCTTCATTTTCTTTAAAGCCTCTCTAATTTCAGTTTTACTAATATGCCGATAAAAACATAAATCTTTATTTTCATCTAGGGTGCTAAGGTCACTATAGTCAATCTTATTTTCACAATCTTCATTAAAAAGTTTAGCAAAATATCTCATCCATCTTTGTTGAATATCATCTTCTAAGAAAAGTATTTTTTGATCTTCATCTTTAATACACTTCACTTGAACTAAATCCTTACTACTCCTATCTCTTTGTTTGGCTAACTTATACATATATCTTTCTCCCTCTTTAGTATCTAATCTATTATATAAATCACTAAAAGCTAATGCCTTTGCATCGCATATTGCTTTCTTAGCATCCTTACGAGCCACTTTATATATTTCCCAATTATCAGAATTTTTAAAATTAAACCAGTTTTTATAACAAAGCTTCTTATTTTTAATTTTTTCTTGCACATTAGGATTCCACCACCAACTATTTTTACTATTGGGAGCTTTTCCCTTTGATACTCCAAGGACATCTTTTGCAATATTCTTAATATCACTAGCCACTTTTTCCCACATAATATTAGCATCCTCATGCACAGACAAAATCTTAAGATCTAAAATCTTATTTCCAAAAATATTTTTGTTAATATTCTTTAAATGCCCCCATTTAATCCTAGAAAATTGTTTTACTTTATTTTTTATTTTATGCCCCTTTATCTTAAAGTCCAAAACTAATAATCGATGTTGGGTACATAAATTTTCACTCGGAATAACTTTACAATCTTTGCAATCTAAACGATTTAATTTTCTAATAAGAAAATAGTCAATCTGGGTTGTACTACATCCATTTTTATAAGTGATGAGATGCTCATTCCTTTTCTTAAATAAGGTATTAGCAATTAAAAAATTATAAGCTAAACAAAAATCCAATATGGTCTTGCCACCTTCATTCGTCGTTCCAAATCCATGGCCACCATGAATGCTTTTAAAATCATCTACCTCTTTACCAACATGTCCATTTAAATCTCCTCCAATAAAAACTCTTTCTTCAAGAGATATATTTTGTATTAATTCTTCTAAGTCATTCCAAAAATTTAATTTAGAACTCATATCCAAACCTACTTGAGGAGCATAAGCACTTATAATATTAACAATCTTATCATCAACAACAATCTTTAAAGCTATAATTCTATCTCCAATCCTATTAATTTTTATAACATTATCCTTTAAACTCTTATCTATAATAACACCTACACCATTTCTAGTACGACTCCTACCCGAATACCAAAGTTTAAATCATAAACTATCAATTTCCTTAGCCTTATCTCCAACCCATTTAGTTTCCTGAATGCACAAAATATTTAACTTCCTATGAATCATAATATATATTAATTCCATTAATTTTCCTGTAAGGGAACCTATATTCCAAGTTCCTATCCTAATTTTAGTTTCATGGACTAGCTTCTTTGCCCACATCCGTCCTTGATGTGGGAACTCTTGCCTATTTAACACTGCACCCGGGCGCCGGTGCAGCGGCCCTTGGACACTTTTCACTGTATTCAGGCCATACAGCGCGTCGCTTCCAAGGGACGCCCTAGCATTAACGCAATTTATTAAAGGATTCATGTCATTATTGTTCGACAAGTTTTACGCTGGCTGTCGACTACCTAACGCAACCCTTAGCACTTTCTTGTTAGTGTATTGTAAATTATCAGTCATACTCAATCAACTCACTTTATTTGTCCTCCTAATACTGGTTATTTATTCGACATGGGTGCCTCATTTCATTTCATATGTGAGTCAGCTCTCTTTATCGGTTATCTTAATGCTAACTGGTTATTTGATATAGGTGTTTCTTCTAAAGTCACATATGATCTTAACCAACTCTTTAATTCCCAACTTTACATAAGAAATTGATAGGTGACTATTGTTCCATACTCCCTTTGCCTTAGGATCCACTCCCCTCTCCAACCAATAAGGTGCCTCTTTAGATCCTTAATTAAGTCTCTAATTTAGCCTATAATCTTCTCTCTATTCATAAATTAACTAATAACAACATATATTCCATTTCTTTTGATGTCATGATTAACATATCAAGCACTTGAAGACTAATCTTCCTTCAATGTTCCCTATCATAATGGGTTATATCTCATCAAGATGCCCCCAATAATTATCTATCCATCTAAACAAACTGCTTTAATCTCTACAAAAGTGAAATCCAACCTTTGACACCAGAGTGTAAGACACCTGCGACCTCCACTTTGCATACTTTAGCTACATCTATTTCTGAACTATCTATTTCTTCCGAAGTATCAAGAATTGTAACCACTTATGAAAATATCATAAATTACATTTTCACATTTGTTTCTAATATTTGGAGTCCCTCTCGCATCCTCTTTATACAAGGTTATAAATAATAGGTGAATTTTAAATATGAATTCTCATGTGTATATTTGGCGCCTCTTATGAAATTTAAATTTTATATCAATGCTCTCTTTGTATGCTTTAAACAAGAAACATAACATAAATTAAAACAACCAATTAAAATTTTAAGAATTGATAGTGGCGAGGAATGTTTAAATCAAACACTTCAAAGCATATTCATGACCTTCATAATTTTTTATCAATGCACTGATATATCCACAACAAAGTAGAATAGAGTGGTCATGTGTAAGAATCACCATAATTTAGAAAAATTTTGTGCTTTCATCATCAACGTCAATTTATCATATTTTTTATGGATTGAAGCTCTCCTCGACATCATTTACTTAATAATCAACCCTTAACTTCTCTCCAATTGTAGATAATTTCTTCACATATCAACTACTAAACAACAATCATCATTATAGTTCCTTCTTTGCACCTTTGGGTGTCTATATCTATAATATTTGTCGTCTAAAATTCAAGTAATTGTCTCCTTATAATTGTAATTTGTAACTGATTTAGTAGTTGTAAGTATGAGTTAGTTGAATGGAGTATAGAAGAATTAGAAAACGTGGGCTAAGAAAGTGGAAAATCAGAAGTAAGATCTTTCTCTATGAGCGCTGCGGCCTCGAGAGTTTGCACTCCAATATTATACTCATGGGAAATTGAGGAAAAGGAGGTTTTGAGGCAAGTGTTATGGCCCAATGATGTTGCAATAAGGTTGGGGATAGATTCTAGGAAGTTTGAGAGTTTTGTTAGGTCAAATTAATGCATTTTAAAATAATAAATATCTAAATTCACTAACTCAAGCCCAAACAACTAGCTACTTGCCGAGTAAGAAAGGAGAGGAGAAGAAGGAAAGAGAAGGAAAAAAAAAGGGAGAATTGGAGTCCAAAATCTGATTTTTATCTGTTTTAACAGTTATGAAAATTGTTGAGCTCAAGGTAGGCAACTCATAGCCTATTTTTTATTTAAGTTTCGAAGCATATAACAAAAGATATAATTTAAAAGTATTTTTCTTAAGTTTTAAAAAGGATTTATTGCATATATTTTAATATATTATTTTACTCTCTATTTTGGATCATTTGACTATAAGAATGTAAAATTTAACTATTCAATTTGCTCTGTATGATTTCTTACTTATTCTAAAAAGTAAACGCATTTCTAAATTTCAATACAGTTGATAAAGTTTGCTAATTTTGTATTTTATGCATCGACTGAGAATTTGATAAATTTCTTAGTGCTTTGAGTTGGCCACTAAAATGTAGGGTTTTTCTATACAAGATATGTGATGCTACTTACTTTTAAAAGTTTTAATTACATGAATTGCATTTGCATTATCATTCATTTTATGATATTCTAGAGTTTCTAATACTACAGGAAAGTTACAGATTTGCGGTGGACTTTACGATGGATTTTTTTGTTGAAAATGGCGACGAATTTACAATGGAAATTTTAGATGCTTTTTACAATAGATTTGCGGTGAAACTGCAATATCTTGAGTTATAATATAAATAAAAAAGGTTTTATGTTGTATTTTATCTCCGCGGGCGAGTAGAGAGGGGGTGGGGGGTTGTAACAAGAGCAGGTTCGAATTTCGAGCA
The DNA here is from genome assembly GCF_001605985.2 of Dendrobium catenatum. Classification (NCBI taxonomy): domain Eukaryota; kingdom Viridiplantae; phylum Streptophyta; class Magnoliopsida; order Asparagales; family Orchidaceae; genus Dendrobium; species Dendrobium catenatum. Next base: position 287,055 of record NW_021319160.1, on the reverse strand, counting down.
AGTCATGTGGCACAAGCAGTCCTGTCAGGCAACCAGTCAGGCATGGGCAACAGTCATATGGGAGCAGGCAGGCGGTTAGGCTTAGGTAGCCAGGCAGTAAGGCAAGAGCAGACAATTGGTCAGGAAGACAATTAGGCTAGGGCAGCGGGTATCTGGTTAGGTTTAAATTTCTGGGTTTTTTTTTTGTTTTTTTTTTTTAAATTCCACCACAACTTTGTCGCAAATCAGCTCAAAATAATCTTTTTCCGTCACAAATACTTTTGCGATGCTATTTTTTGAGGCAGAAAGAAATCTGTCCCAAATCTGCCGCTAAACGAATTTTTGATAGATTTTCCTTATTTTGCGACTGATTTTTCTGCCACAAGAAGGTCATTTTTCTGTTGTGCAAATTGAAAAGAAAGGCATTTTTAAACTATCTGCTTGGGTCGAAGATGAAAATATTATGTATTTGATTAATCTATTGTTGCTCTGAATTGGTTAAGTATTGGAAGTTCTATTATGTTTTGATTATGCTATTCACTTGTCCTGAATATGTGAGAAGTGGAAGATTTGGAGTTATAAGGGGTATATTTACAAGTGCATTCTGCATTCATGTGTACATCAATATACTTAGAACTTAAAAGTTAAACAGTACTTTTATAATTTGGTTTCAATTATATTTAGTTATGAATTAAAATTTAGTTATGAGGCAATTAGTGTTGGTCTACTGACTTTATACTCATTTCATTGTTTATTATATTTCAGGAAAACATAAAGGTCTTGTTGAGTAAGCCCAATTAGTTAGAGAAAATGGAAGCCAAGTTTAGCAGGTATTTAGAATTTCATAGTCCATATTTAATTGAGTGTTGTTAAAAACATTGTAATATGAACTAATGTAATTAATTATTTTAAAAAGGAAAGAAAAGTTATGATCTGCATACTCTTTATTTCAAATATTCTTGATGATTAGCTGATTCTGTGTATATTCAGTTGGAAAAAAAATCTTAGAACTGTAGAAAAATAAGTTCAAATTCCTCCATTAGGTCTTGGAGCGTTACAATATCATTCCATCGTTTAAACCATATGCACCCAACTATACTAATTGCATCCTAAATTTGCCACATGTGTCTTTTAGTTGATTGGGGAGGCTTGAGATTGCATATTCGATTAGAATGTTTTTTGAAGTGCTTGGCTTTCTGTTGATTGAAGTTTTATTTGTGGTGGTGTTGATAATAATTGAAGGGAGAAGGAAGGGTGTTGTCATGCTCGTTCTATTTAAGAAAGTCCTCAAAGTCAATAAGTTTTTCATGGAGAACTTCAAATGAGATGGATTGTTCTCTTGCACGTATAGATCCACTAATTTCCTTGAATTCTAGTCCGGCTTTATAAGAGAAGTAGAGGAATGCGATTTTCTTCATGTAATGGAGCTACAACAAGGGCCAGTTGATTGACGAGACTTATGAGTGTTTGAAGAAATTCAATAATCAAATTTTCACGAGTTGATCCCATCCACTATAGGACGATGAGGAGTAGACAGTATAAGCCATTAGTGGTTCGTATAAGGAGGTAAATAATGGAATGAAGCAAGATCAGTTGATCTTGTTGGACTAGAATGATTTGTGTTGGTCATTTCACAGTTGTCTTGATTTTTACTGAGAGGGTGTTGTGGGGGTACTGTCACCATTAATATAACCGATAAGATTGTATTCTTGAAGAAGAGGGTGTAGTTAGCTTATCATGATTGTTGGGAGTACATAATTTGAGTGAAAGTTGGGCAAGTGAAGGAGGGTTGCTAGAAAAGCAACAAGTTAGTTTCATTAGTCATGAATTTAATAGGTTGGATCGAGATCACTGGAGATAAGCTGCTCTGAGATGAAATAAGAATTCAGAAGAAGATGAATTTGTGAAGGAAAAAATTGATCTTGTGTTCTATATTCACAATAAAGTTCTTATTCTTTTAAATGACGGGTCATTAAACAACCCATTCAAAGCTGATGTCCCTATCATAACTTTTTAGAGGACATTTAGATCAATTAAGACAAATACAAATTTCTTGCGCAGATCATATTAGTCTTCCCTTTATCCAGAATCCTCAACGGTTGCTTCAGCTTTTTTATTCTCTTCTATTTTGGCCCTTATTTTTTCAGTATTACTATTGCTTTCTTCCTGTTTCACTTTCTTGTAGGTTCTCTATTATTTTGCAGGATTTACTGGCCTATTCAAAGTTCATATCTTTGCGATCCTATTTTGGGTGATGGCACCTGAGTCCTGGCATCCTTAATTTTCTTTTTTTTATAGGCTTTATTTTGACTGTATTTAGATGTGATCTTTGGCTCATAGGATTTATTGTATTTTGGTATGTTTGCTCTTCTATGCGATAGAGAGCATTAGATCCCTTTTAAGAACGTGCATTTTTTTCTTTTTAAGCAATAGAGAGCATTAGATCACATAGATAAGATTCAAATTCAATATCTCTTAATTAGTAGTCAATACTTTCAATTAATAGATCAATATGAGCTATCTATCTCCTATCATTATGACCAGCGAATAATTTCATAAAAAAATTATCCTCGATATCTCTGTTATTAAATATCATGCGAAGCTTTCTTTTCCACTGTCATTACTCGTTTAATATTTAAATATACAAATACCTTCCAAGCTCAAAAGCACCTCGTTCTAATCTGATTGAACGATTTTCTTGTAAACTATTAACTACTAATTCTCCCTGTTCTACTTCCTGCACGTAATTAAAGCAGTAATTAAGGGTTAATGACGCACTTAGCGATAAGCCAATTGATTACTGCTTATAGTGCGAAACTATAATTAGTTTTTAATGTAATTATATACGGATTAGATAAGAATTTGGGAAGTGGGCTCACGTCATTGTTATCATGCTCTGGCAGTTATTATACCTAAATACTCATCTAAGGAAGTGGAGCAGAAGGACAGTTCTGCCAGCAGCAGAAGCTGCTTTCCACTCACGGTTCAACTGTGACTTTTACCCATATATTGGGCACTGTTCATGAAAACAAACCAAGGAATGAAAATCAAACAAGCTTAAGCCATTTCTCTGTTTTCTCTCTGCTTTGTCTTTCTAACATTTTATCTTGCAGATTTCATGGTATCAGAGCCCGTGTAAGCCTTACGGCTTGAGGTTCTGTGCGATTTTTTTTTCTCTCTTCGATGGAGTCTGTCAACTCATCCGCTGCTCAAAGTGCTCCCGATGCAGCTCAGATTCAGCCTCCAGACGTCGCTTCGCCTCCAGACGCTGCTCAACTACTAGGGACGGTGAATATCCCCCCTCAACTAAAGTTCTTAATGTCAACCATTAAGAATGTCATTACCAACCAACTGACTCCAGACAACCATCTCACCTGGAAATCGCAAGTGCTCAAGGTATTTCGCGCGAACGGCTTCGAAGGTTACTTAGACGGAACGATTCTGCGTCCACCTCCTCAACTGGCATCTGCTAATGGTTCTGTCATCTCAAATCCATTATATTCTACTTGGCTGCTTATTGATCAGAACTTGGCTGCAGCTTTATTCTCTACTATTTCTGCATCCCTCCTGCCCTATGTTCTTCATCTGGATTCTTGCTCAGAAATATGGCAAACTATCGGTAAACGCTTGCAATCTTCAAATAGGTCTAAAATCCTGCAGCTCAAAAATGACCTCAATTTTATTTCCATGGGAAGCAAGAATATGCAGCAGTTTTTAACTGACATCAAAGTTAAAGTTGATCAACTCACGGCTGCCGGTTGCATTCTGGGTTCGGAAGATGTGATCATGTACACCTTAAATGGCTTGCCGGCGTCGTATCAAGGATTCAAAACTTCCATATGTACCAACCTCCAGCCACTAAATCTAGATGATTTTTTCTCCTTATTATGTAGTGAGGAGACGAATCTTGAAAATGAAGCAGTCTGTGCTCTTCAGTCCGTTCAAATTCCTGATAAATCGGTGGCACTTAATGCCACATCTACTCGGGGTTCAGCACGACAGCCTTATCGCAATGCTCGTGGACGAGGTCGGTTCTCATCTTCATGTGGTGGTCGCACAGTTTCTCCCCGCATTGAGTGCCAGATTTGTGGCAAGCTTGGCCATTCTGCAGAGAAATGCTGGCATCGCACAAATCTCAACTATATCAAGAGTAACCAATCTGCATTTGTGGCTGACACCACCGATAGTAGCAACAATACTACCGATTGGATTTTGGATACTGGGGCCACTTCTCATATCACAAATGATCCGACTCAAATGCTAACAGCACAGCCGTATCTTGGTTCTCAACACGTTCAAGTTGGCAACGGTCAGTCACTACCCATCACACACTCCGGCCATGGTCTTCTTCCCACCCCGAAACGTAAGCTTACTCTTTCCCCACTTCTTCATGTTCCTAAAGTCTCTCATAATCTTCTTTCTGTTCATCGTCTAACATCTGATAATGCCTACACTGTTTCTTTTTCCTCTCATGGATATGATATAAAGGATCAGAAAACCAATCATTCGATTCTTTCGGGTCCCTTTCATGATGGTTTGTATCCCATCGTCATCCCTTCCAGTTCGTCATCCAAAGCTCTCGTCACCACCACTAGTTCCTCGTTATGGCATGCCAGATTGGGACATCCGCACAAAGCAGTTCTGCATAGTTTAGCTTCTAGTTTTCCAACTTTACATATTTCTGTTAATAGTGATATATGTGATCCCTGTCAAACAAGAAAGAGTCATAGATTTCCTTTTCCTACTTCTACTTCTCGATGTACTTCTCCGTTTCAAATCGTCGTGTCTTATGTATGGGGTCCTTCCCCAGTTATCTCATTTAATGGATATCGTTACTATGTTCTATTTATTGATAAGTGTTCTCGTTTTACATGGTTATATCCTATGTCAACTAAAGCTGAAGTATTCTCTAAATTCACTCTTTTTAAAGCCATGGTGGAAAAACAATTCTCCACTTCAATTAAAATTTTCAGATCGGATGGCGGTGGTGAATATACTAGCTTACAATTTAAAAATTTTCTTTCTCTTCATGGCATCCTACATCAACTCAGTTGTCCTCATACGCCACAGCAAAATGGTATAGCAGAGCGTAAACATCGTCATATAATTGAAACTGCTCGTACTATGCTAATACAGGCTCATCTTCCAATTTCTTTTTGGACCGAAGCAGTTATCACAGCCGTATACTTAATAAATCGTCTTCCCTCTCATAACACAAATTCCAAGTCTCCTTATCAAAATCTATATAATCATATTCCATCATATTATCATCTAAAGGTCTTTGGATGTTTGTGTTATCCATGGCTCCAACCATCCACTCCTCACAAATTCGCTCCAAAATCTTCTGCGTGTGTATTCATTGGGTATAGTTCCACTCACAAAGGTTATCGATGTTATCATCTCAAAACTCATAAAATCTTAATAAGTCGTCATGTTCAATTTCATGAACACCTATTCCCATTTCATTCTTCTGTATCTACATCTACACCATCTACCCAATCTACTACAAATCCTTATACTCCCCCTTTATTACTTGTTCCTTACCCTGCACCATCACAGGGCCCGAATTCTTCTCCAAACAGCATTCCTTCAGTTCCGCTAACTTCTTCTCTACCACACCAACAATCCACTACTCTCTTTAAGCCGTCTCTTCCTCCCGAGCACCACTCTATATCTACATTTCCTCATCCATCTGAGCCCACTACCTCCACTTCTCCTATATTACCAGAACCTACTAAGCATCCCATGGTGACTCGGTTGCAAACTGGAACGTTGAAGCCAAAAGCTGTGTTCAATCTACAACATTTACTTGTTGAAGAACCAGATCCCACTTGTTTTTCCACTGCCAGTAAACAAAAATGTTGGCGTGATGCAATGTCCGTCGAGTTTCAAGCTCTTCAGCAACAAGGAACTTGGTCTCTTGTGTCTTCGCCACCTTCTCAAACTGTTCTTGGGTGCAAATGGATTTACAAAACCAAACGAAATTCAAATGGTACAATTGCTAGACATAAAGCTCGTTTGGTGGCACAAGGTCACAGACAAGAATATGGTATAGATTATAATGAGACCTTCAGTCCAGTCGCAAAATTACCAACTATTCGTCTGTTTATCACAGCTGCCGTTCACCATAATTGGCCAATCACTCAGTTAGATGTTTCTAATGCATTTTTACATGGCGAGCTAAATGAGGTTGTATACATGCATCAGCCCCCAGGTTTTAAAGATCCTCAGCATCCCGAGCATGTTTGCAAATTACACAAAGCATTATATGGACTAAAACAGTCCCCTCGTCAGTGGTTTGCTAAACTTACTACACATTTACAAAATTGGGGTTTTCGGCATAGTGAAGCTGATTCTTCCTTGCTTATATATTCAAATCACTCCACTTTTATATATTTTCTTGTATACGTGGATGACATTTTAGTTACCGGAAACAATCCGGCAATTCTTGCTGAATTGATGTCTAATCTTCACCAAAAGTTTCAGATCCGCAATCTTGGCACTCTCAGTTATTTCCTTGGCATTCAAGCTCTTCCTCATGACAACGGCTATCATCTCTGTCAATCGAAATATGCACTGGATCTCTTACACCATGCAGGAATGGATAATTGCAAACCGGTGGCTGTACCACTACCCGTGAAACAGTCCCTCAATGCAATGGCATTACAACCGTTTGAAAAACCCTGAACTATTTCGCCAACTTGTCGGAGCCTTGCAGTATTTGACGATTACTCGCTCGGACATTGCTTATGCTATCAATTTACTCTGTCAATCCATGCATAATCCTTTGCAACATCATTTTCAGTCACTAAAGCATTTACTTCGTTATGTTAAAGGCACTGTTGACTATGGTCTTCAAATCACTCCTAACTCTTTTGACTTGCGTGCCTATGCCGATTCGGATTGGGCGGGGGATCCATTTGATAGAAAATCTACTACGGGATACTGCTTGTTTCTTGGTGACACTCTTATCTCTTGGTGTGTTAAAAAGCAATCTACGGTTGCTCGTTCTTCTACAGAAGCCGAATATCGTGCATTAGCCACTGCAGCTACTGATATTATTTGGATTCGGCGACTATTAGCTGATTTTCAATTTCCGGTTTCAGCACCTACATCTCTCTATTGTGATAATGTCTCAGCAATAGCACTTGCTCATAATCCAGTGTTTCATGCCCGCACTAAACACATAAAGGTGGATTATCATTTCATACGGGACTGCATTAAGTCTGCTTCTATTACTGTTCACCACATTAATTCCCAGGATCAAATCGTCGATATCTTCACTAAGGCCCTTTCTCGTCTTCGGTTTACTACTCTACGTACCAAGCTTATGGTTTCTCCGACACCATTAGCTTGAGGGGGGCTGTTATCATGCTCTGGCAGTTATTATACCTAAATACTCATCTAAGGAAGTGGAGCAGAAGGATAGTTCTGCCAGCAGCAGAAGCTGCTTTCCACTCACGGTTCAACTGTGACTTTTACCCATATATTGGGCACTGTTCATGAAAACAAACCAAGGAATGAAAATGAAACAAGCTTAAGCCATTTCTCTGTTTTCTCTCTGCTTTGTCTTTCTAACATTTTATCTTGCAGATTTCAGTCATGGCTTTTGTACTGCATGCAGACGCAAACCTTACGTATGCATGGTATTTTCATAGTCTTAGAAAAATATATATTAATTAAAAAATAAATTTTATAAAATTTTGTTTCTTAATATTGATTTTAAATGCATAAAATAACTTGGCAACTTTTGGGACAGTTGTAGCTTTTTATAAAGTGGTTGTAATATAGAAAACAACTTTTTGGAAAATCATTTAGGCTTCATTTCGGACAGCTTTTGGCATTAGTATTTCATTGCTTTCACTGAAACTGGTTTTGAAAGTAGTAAGAAAGCTGTTCTAAATGAAGCCTTATAAAGCATTTCCTAGTAAAAAAATTTATTGAAAGTATGGAAAAAATAATGGCCAAATAAAAATGGTGCGTTCAGATAATTTTGCCATTCTTTTTCAATGACTTGATTGGATATTTTTGTTAAATTATGCTTCTCATGCATGCTTCGTTTGAGACAGCTTTCTTACTAATTTTTAAAGTAATTTTTAGTACAAATATTTCTTGATCATGAAATATTTTTATTAAAAAATTATTTTAAAAGCAGTAAAAAAGTTATCCCAAACAAAACCTTAAATAATTTAGTGTGCCAATTTTTTTTTTTCATGTTCTGAATGAAGAAGTTGTTAGAAGTTAAATTTGATTTTAGGCTTAAATTAGAGTTTAAAGATGAACTTATATTCAAAAATAATATTTAGAGAATCCTAGAAACATATTCTCGAGTAATCCTAAGAAAAAATAAGAATAATAATTAATGAGTTTATGTAGAATTAAATGTAGTCATTAGACTGAAATATGATGGTATAATATTAATGGAGGCGCCACTAGTATGTGATGTCTTAGAATTATAAGTTAAGTGAGAAATACAAATAAAAATAAAAAGTTTCTTCTATCAAAATGTAACTTCATTATCTCTTTAGCTTTGCGTAGTCGTCAAAGTTTTCCCGTCCAAACAAAGTAGTAATAGAGATTAGAGATTAAGGAATTCCTTCTAGTGGGATGACAAATGGAGGTATGATTTCCATCCAAGTCTTGATGCTCAATGCAATTAAGAATGTATGAAAATTGGAGTATCAAGATGAATACACTCCTTGGATGGTAGAACAATTGTTATAATGAGTTAAAATGATGAGTTAGCTCTATCCTTGATGTAAGAGTATAGCTTAAGAAACTTAAGAAAAAGAAACAAGAATGCTCTCTCCCTCTTCTATCAATCTTTTAATGATGTTGGTTTAAAAAAAAAATATGAAGTGCTACTTCATCCATTAAGCATGGGAGAGGTATAAGTTTTGCATAAGGGACAAGAGAATGATGGTAATAAGAAATGTTGTTGCTTTCTGCATGAATGAAGGGGAGTTGGTTTCCAATTATTTTTCTAGAGTCCTCATCATATATAATCTACCAAAAAGAAATAATGATAAATTTGAAGTTATAAATATCATTGAAAAGATTCTTGATCATTAGAATTGAAAATTGATAATATCACAAGCATTATTGACAATTCCAAGGACCAACAAGCTAAGATAGTAGTGCAACTTTTGATATGAAAAAAGAAGAAGATGAATGAAGGAAATACGTGTAATAACTCAAAAATATTTTATAATAAAAATTTAAATTTATGTTTGAATTGGAGTGCTTTAACACTATGCTAGGTGGAGTTGTGGCGTTAGGCTTTAGAGCACCGTGGTATCAATAATCGCTTTCTTGGCATTAGAGGCTTTGTTCTATCATAATTCTTGATTCATTATGCAACACTGTAGAGTTATGGTTCTGGGTCGTAGAGCGGCGATGCTAGGCCACTAAAAATATTTTTTATATATTCTTTATCCTAAATCATAAGCACTAATCACCATTGGCCATTCCACCTCCCCCATTTGTGCTTGGCTTACTGTGGAAGAAGAGAGGGAGAGGAAGAGGAGAAAGGGAAGAGAGAAAAAGTCAAGTTTTGATAATTTTAATTTGCTCATTGCTTCAATTAGAAAAGTCTAATGATCGTTGTAGGTAATTTGAATCTCACTCTGATTTTCAATAATTTTGAGTTTGATGAATTTAATCTCTCATAAATCAATACAAATATGTTTATAGCTATTGTAAATATATTTTGGAGAATTAAAATAGTGAAATATTTCAAGGAGTATGATATTTAATTGCTTTTACTGGATATATTGATTTATATTGATAATTTATATAAGTTCTAGTAGATGATTAGAAAAATAAATTAGATAATTCTTCTAATTTAGATCTTGAGTCTTGATAAATTAGAATCAGAGCAGATGTATGGAGTTGAATTATAACTAGAGCTATAAAAATTAATTATGAGTAAGGTAGAAGTTGGGTAGTATAAATTTTTATCTTTGCATTTTATTGATTGAATTTTATATGCATGTATGTTGAGTTTGTGTTTTAAACAATATGAAAATAGAATTATATTAGTGGATAGATGGACCCTTTTAATCAGGATACACATGATGGATAGAGTATGCTTACACAAATAACGAGTGATGCCCAAAGTAAGCAAATTGGGCATAAGGAATCAGAAGAGGATGAACATCTACATATATTTCATAAGCTGAAGCCACCTTTATTTTAAGGAGTTGTAAAACCCCAGGTAGCTAAAGAATAACTATTGATGATAAACAAAATATTTAACAGCATGCAATATCTAGAGGATACAAAAGTTCCACTAGCAATATTTTTGTTTGAAGGAGAAATTGAAAGATAGTACATAGGACAACATAGGGACAGATTTTAGGGAAAATGAAATGTGGAGATTACTTGGGTAAATTTTATTATTATTTTCAAAGATTGGTTTGTGCCCCTTCAACTCGACAATAAATGTAAGAGGCTTTTATGAGATTAGAGCAGGGAGAAAAGACCATGATGCAATACAAAGTCAAATATATTGCACTGGCAAGGTACACTCTATAATTGATTAATAACATAGTGGATGAAAAATACTACATATTTTTTAGGGGGCTAGGAGATTAATTGATATATCCATTAGCGCTACAAAGAATTTAGGAGTTTTTAAAGTTAATGTGGATAGCAAGATTGGTGGAAAATGATTTTGTTATTTCTAAATTCAGACATGATATGTGTATGAAGAGATTTGGAGATGATATGACATAGAGAGGTAATAGTGAAAAGTGGAGTAAATTTTTACATAGTATGAAAGGATCTAAGTCAATTGTGGGCAGTGTACTGATTTGCTAAGAGACATATTGAATAGTATTTTCTAATGACTTGACAGTATTTTAGGTGTGGATAACAAGGACACTGGATGGCTGGTAGTTCTATACAATGACATAGGCCAGGCAAGGCTATAGAGAGAGAGAATTATTGGATCTATAGAATAAAATGAAGGTTTTATGAACTGGACAAGTGAACGAGGAGTTACTAAAAGTCAAGGAAAGGATTATTGGATCCACCAAGACCGACACTAATATAAACCATAGTTTACTGTTTAATCCAGCATAATGATAGGGATATACCTAGAGAATATAGTGGTATAATTTTAATCATATGCATTCAATTTTAATTTGCATTGCATGATGAATGATTAACATATATACATACATATGTAAGTGTTTGATCGAACTCGTGATTGATGGAATGCAATGCATGATAAGTCAATGGCAAGTACTATTTTGAAGGTTATTAAACAGATTTAAGTTGATTTATTGATTTTGAATCAAATTGATTTAAGTTTATAAAATATAAATTAAATTTATTTTATTAATGTATTTTGTTATTTTTTGCTTATGGAAATGTCGATGGCGATATTTTTTAAGGTAAGTAGATTGTAATAACCCAAAAAATATGAAAAGCATTTTATTTTTGAACTATAGCACTTCGATGATAAACTTGATAGCTTTGTGGCACTAGGCTTGAGAGCACAACAACCCTAGAAATCATCATCGTGGCATACATGCTCTATTATATAGTAATTCTATATTCAACATACAATGATGTGGTACTGGGTTGAAGAACTATGGTGCTTAAGGACAAGTCAAAGCACTATCAACCATTCCACATAGTACAGGAAATTTGTTGAATATCGGAGGTTCGATCGCAGCTATTAACAGGTTGTTCAACCATCAGTATTAAATGATGAACTACAGGAACTTCTGGCAATCGCCGGTGGCTTTTATGCCAGAATTTTTTGACTGTTTACATGTGGTTTTGGATTCATTAATTTTAGGATGTTTGGGCCGCCAGAAAAGTGTTGTAAAATTTTGCCACCGGAAATAGGCCAACGGCTTGTATTTCCAACATGGTTTATTCCAGTGGTTTATAAACCTCCAGAAAACCTTCAAAATTTTTCCAAGCTGTTGGAAAATAGATCAAAATGGCCAGAAATTACTGCTGGTAATTGGAAATTTTCCAGTAGTGAGCCCTTATTTACACTTGGCTTGTTAATTGTGGAAAAGAGAGGGAAAGGTACAGGAAGAGGAGAGAGGGAAGAGAGAAAAAGCTAATTTTTAATCATTTTTGTTTGTTGCTTTAGTTAAAAAATTCTTCTGTAACACGAATCCCACTTTGATTTTTAATGACTTTGAGTTTGAAGAATTTAATCTCTCTTAAATTGATAAAAATCTAATTTTTTTTTTCTTTTTTATCGCATTTTTACAATGCAACTTTTCATATATAATCTATAAGAATTTAATGGATATTTTGAATGTAATATTGCTTTTTTTTTAATCTAAAGAGTAATATACATATCATCTTGTATTATATAGGATTTAAGTATTTTATGTTGTATTTCATGTGTGAAACCCCTAAATTTTCTTATAAAAAATTTTTTATCTAGAATAGTCAATAATTATTCAGGAGTCATTATAAGTCCAAATCATAAACTTTCTTCTTCAGAACATTTATAATGTTGTGGTTTAACTTTTCTATTTTTTATAATTTTTTAACACTGTCGAAATTTCTTAAGCAATCGACACCTGTCTATACAAGTGGGGTTTTAGGGACCCTTAGGTATTTGTTTTGCAAACCAATTTCACCACATTTTTTAATAAAATAAGTTAATTTATGAATATTTTTTGTAATTTTTGAATTTTTTGGATTTAAATATATAATTTTTTTTATAAAATTAATATTTTAATATTAAATAATTAGAAAAAAAATTAATATTTTATTAAAAAATCCATATATGCTATCATATCTTACAATAAAACTTTGTTTTTTTTTTTTTTCATTTTATCACGAAACAGAGAATGGAATAAGGAATTAGGAAGAAAAAAGAAGTGAGAGAAAGAGAAATCTAAATTTTGGGCGGCTTTAGATCTTTTTGTTCGTCGGTCGAGTTGGAAAACTTGTTCATCTTGAGGTAAGGCACATAATGCTCATCTCAATTTTAAAAAATGTGCAACTTTTAGTGAATATTTTGATTAAAATTTTGTATCTGTTAGCAAAAAATGAGAATACTTTTGTACAGGTAAACTTTTCACGATGTAATTTTTTATATATTATAGAGATTATAATTATGTACGTTTTGAATATTTTTAAAAATTTTATGACGAAGATTTTGAAATTTGTAAGATTTTTATTGAAGAAAAATTATCTAGATGTTGAAAAATAGTATTGTAATATAATAAAAGTCTTTAAACATCATTTTATATAGTCCTTAGTAATTTAATTATTTTTCTCAAAATGTATAATTTTGCCTAATTGGAATTTCTATTATCTACTATTATATAACACTATGATATTTACATGCTTAATTACTCTTTAATTATTATAATATGATGATATCTGTACATATATGAGTAAATTATATCTGTTGGGAGCCATAAAGTGCTAGAAGCCTCTGAGATTTTATCTATGTCAGAGAATTATGGGGAGTTATAAGAGGCCATATTTCTTTGAGATTCCATTTGAGATAGGGTTATATGATATATTCTGGTTCTATAAGCACAAATAAAAAGGGAATAAAAAAGGGTTAGAATCCTTTAAGGTTCTGTCTGGGTCCGAAAAATATGATCTGAACCACTATGTGATATGAATTTAAATTTATTTATTTTTTTAGTATTATTATTTAATAACTGTTATGTATTTATTACTTCTCTGAGTATGATAATTTATTTAAATTGTATTTAACTACTTTTAGGTATTCAACAAAATATTTGAAAATTTGGACTGGTTTGTATTGCTTGCTGAGTCGTTGTAGCACACTGTAATTTTCTTTCTAGTTTTCAGGATCTGAGAAGGGGAAAGAGATTGTGGAGTAGCAGTTTAGGATTAGAATTAAGGTTATATGTATTTTATTATTTTGATTTTTGTACAGTCATGGCTAGTTAAATTTTTAGTTATGTAGCTATTGCTTGTAGTCATGTACTGTACGTAGTGTGGATATTTATTTTTATGAAATGAAAGAAACTTTATAAATGAGTTTTTTAGTATTTGGATATTTCAATTGCTTTGTAGTTAATCATTTATTTTAATAAATATTGGCAAAAAAATTAAAATGGTTCCAAAACTAGATCTTTGTATTTGCCTATCACAGCTCAATACGATAAGACCTATTCTAGTTAGGTTGGGTTGTGATAAGCTTTTGACATCATGTATGAAAGAGATATGATAAAACTGATATAAGATAAATAATGAGACATTTGAATGTATGAAAGAAAGGTTGGTTATGAACACGATAATTGATACAAGATGACTGTTAAAATATAATACCATGTATAGGAGAGTTAATCAAGAGGCTTTCATTTAAAAATGATTTATAATGTTATCCCGATTGTAGCCTATTACAGATGATTGATTATGTTGATGAATAGAAGATGATGACTTATGGTGATTTATTGAAAGTCATATGTAATAATAATGATAAAGATAATGATGATAAAATGATACAATGAATACATATGAAAGAATAAAAATATCATATTAAAGATAAATGTCATGCCTTGCTGAATTATATACATATACATACATACATTCATTTATAGATAGATTAGCAGGGTGGGTGCACATATAACATTTGAATGGTTACATGTGCTAATTTATAAAAATAGATAAGACTGTTGACATTGGCACTTGTATGTTTATGATTTACAACACTGATTTATTGATTACCAATAAATTTATGCTCTCACACCTATTGTTGATTTATGGATTTAAGTGTGATGAACTTTATTTTTCTTTATTGATTATATTGAATCATATTAGTAAGGAATAACCATTGATGCTATTGAATGTTATTGATTCTATTAATTGAGATGATGAGCATGTATACCAACTCCTTATATTTTATATTGAAAACTTTAGTGAGTTTTGGGTTGGGCTTTGTAAGCTCACGATGTTATTTTATTGATTTCGAATAGTAAGAGGTCTAGACTCTATGGGGTGAGGTGGATTGGGATCTTCAAGTACTTCTTTTATTTTAAATTTTTATTTTATTCTTTTGTAGTCAAGAGCTATTGATAGATTATGGATTGCTAATGATCTCCTGGCTATTGCAAATGTGTTTTGGAGAATGAATATAGTAAAATATTTTAATGAGTATTATATTTAATTGCTTTAATAGAATTATAGATTTTTATTAATGATTTATAAAAGCTTTGGTAGATGATCTAAGAGATAAATTAGACAATTCTTGTAATTTAGATCTTGGAGCATGATAATACCAAATAACTCATCAAGATGGATCATAACCAACTAAGAAATGGGAAATCTTCAACCATGCTTTTACAATTCGCATCAAGTCGCCCGATTTGATTAGCTCAATTTTGAACCAATCCTCTGGCTAGTTTGTCCTAGCTCAAAAATTGCTTTTGCATAAATATATTTGTTGCATAAACTTAATTTTCTTTTAAAATATAAAATTGAAAAAATATAAAATAAATATATTTGTTAAAAAAATTCAATGGTACCCTAAGATTATCAAGCTTCTCATTGTTGGCTACTTTGGCTTTAGTGTTCTTAAGAATGACCCTAAGATTATTTACTCTTTTCATTATTAAGTATATTGGCTAAACTTTAAAATGTTTTAAATAACTTTGTATTGAAAATATATGAAAACTATGTTTTGAATTTATTGTGGTTCAGTGTCATCTGATTGTTGCATTGGGCATAATTAATTAGAAATTATTGCCTGTACATTTCTAACAGAAGATTTGATTCCTAATTAAATTTTATTTTAATATTATTGAGCTAATAAAGCAGAAAGTTATGTCATATTACATAAAATAAAAATATTAAAAAAATGAAATTCTTGCTTTTTTTTTCTTTTTTTGAAATACTCTCAAATACTTAAAAATAAACAACCCGTTAACTATTTTGAGATTTGTCTCAGAAAATATTTGTACTCAAGCCACTTTTATCACACCTATTGCTACTTTAAAATCAAGCTAAAATCACTATTAAAAATTAAAATTTCGTAGTAATTTATATAAGCTTGGGTAGTATTTTTATCCTCTTAAAAACTGCTAGATGTTTTAAAATCGCTGGAAGACCACTCTAGATATAGGTTGCATTTGGGATGGCTTTCTTTAGTGGTTTTAATATTTGACACGACTCGAAAATTCGATTCGAGCTCGACTCAAAAATTTCGGGTTAGAGTCAACCCGTTTTGCAAACGGGTCGGGTTCGGGTTCAAGGATTCAATTAGTTTGGAAAAACGAGTCAGGTTGTGGTTGACTCGAAACTATAACTCAATCCTGATTAACCTGCAAAAAATGTCGTCTCATTCGCATTGTCGAGCCACGTGATGATGTCTCGTCGAGTGTCATTGTCAGCCGACCATTCTGTTTGTGCTGATGAGTCACTAGCATGCCTGGCCAACGACTCGTCGTGTGTCGTCGAGTGCCCACTGATGAGCAACAGATGAAGCTGCCGATGCTGGCGCCTAGGGGCGGAACCCCTCTTTGGGTAGGGGGGCAATTGCCCCCCCTCAAAAAAAAAATTTTTTTATTATGCACTTATTTAGAATATTTTTAGTATTTATTACAAGGGCTTTAAGCAATTTGCCCCCCCTAAAAATGTTAAATACTATGATCTTTAGGCAATTGCCCCTAATATAATTAAATACATTGCGTAGATGTATTATTGTTAGGGAATGATGAATCAAATACAAAGAGAAATAGTAAATCAAAATTTGTTCGGGGGTCGTTGCCCCCGGAAACTCCCGCAGGGGCGCTGCCGACCTGACCGGGCAGGTCGAACCTCACAAGGGGGCGCTGCCCCCTTGGACCCCCGACATATATGTGAACAGTTACTTATATGTTTACCCCCCTTGAAAATTATGGCTGGTTCCGCCCCTGTTGGCGCCGAACTGACTGCGGTCTTGGTGCCATGCCATTCTGGCGTCGTGCAGTCACGTGTCGTGTCGTACCGGTGCCAACCTGATGTTTTTTGAATCTAAACGTGACAGCGGGTCAGGACGGGGTCGGGTTCGGTCAAGTAGTGTCAGATCAATTCCGTGTTGGACCAAAATCCGACCGTGGCTCGAGTTTCACAGCACTAGATTTTTTATTGTTTCTTAAAATAGTTTTTGTACTCAAAAGCTATTTTAAGAAGCAGTAAAAAAAGTCGTTTAAAACGAAACCATAGGAGACCTTTCTTACAACTTAAAATAGCTTTTTAATAAAAAAATATTTTGAACTTGAAATTTTTGTATTCAAAAAGTTATTTTAAAGAACAATAAGAAAGTTATTCCGAACAAAGGCTTCGTTTGGGGCAGCTTTTTTGTTGCTTTCTAAAATAACTTTCTCATATAAAAGTTTCTTGAATTAGAAAATTTTATAATAGAAATTCATTTTAAAAAACAGTACGAAAGTTGTCCCAAATAAAACCAAAGTCATAATCTATTGCAAATCTATTGCAATGCCTTCTCAAAATGGCTTTGAATCGTCGAGGCAAGATGTCAGAGTATAAATTTTTAGTGGTTTACATTTCCACAAATATTATTAGCGTTTTAAACTGCCACAATCCTAAAATGTTAGCAGTCAGTTAAACCGTCACAAATAGTCCATAACTATAGCAATTTAAACTTCCACTATATCGTAGTTAGGGCTGCAAACGAACCGAGCCGAGCCGAGTATGTGAGTGTTCATGTTTGTGTTCATTTAATATCAGCTTGTTCAAGTTTGGTTCATGTTTGTTCGAGCTTTATTGTTTGTGTTCATGTTTGGTTCATTTAAATTTATGAGTGTTTATGTTCGGTTCATGTTCAGTTCATGTTCGTTCGTTTAGTGCTTATCGAGCTTGTTCGCGAACATATTTAACGATTTTTTTTTTAACTATCAAACAAATGCGTTCATGAACATATCTATGAACAAACATATTTATTGTCTATGTAACAAATGCAATGATTATTTATATTTATTAATTTTATAGTCAAATATTAATTATTTTTATCGAGCTTATTCACGAGTTCAAAATCGAACACGAATCGAGCTTTTATCGAGCTTAATGTCGAGCTTGTTCACGAACTTCAAATGATGTTGTTCGCGAACATAAATGAGCTAAACGCATTAGTGTTCAAGTTTGTTTATTTAAGAACCGAGTATTTAAAATATTGTTTAAGTTTGTTTGTTTAGTTAATTAAACGATCACAAACGAGCTTTAATCGAACCGAACAACGAGTAGCTCGTCGAACGTTTGATTCGCTTGCAGCCCTAATAGTAGTAGTTGCAACAGTTAATTAAGCCGTCCTGAAATTTCCATATTATTTTGCATCGGTTTAAAGAGTTGCAAGCATTGCAATGTACTTTGGATATGTGCTTTTAAAATCTAATATAGTTTAAAAATAATTGATTTTACAATATAGTTTTCAAGCATTGCAATGAATATAAAATAGTTTTCATAACAGTCACTTACTTAATTACATTATATCATTAGAATGATTTTTTAATCTTAATATTTTATATAAAAACTTTCAATATTTATTATTATTATTTAAATTATAATAAAAGTTTTCAATTTTATATTTACTATTTTATATCAACCTTAAGAATTTATAAGCACAAATATCATAAAAGTTTGATATAAATTTTTTTAGTTTTTAATCAGAGATAAATTAAATAAATATATAATTATAAATTTAAAAATCTCATATTATAATTTTAAAAATCTTGATGGAAAAAACATTAGGACAGTCTCATATGAAAACAGACAAAATTGTAGCCTTTTCCTTCATAACCTTATTTCAGCTGTCATGTTTTGATTTTGAAAGGGGGTTTTACATACATGATAGTCTAGCACTTAAAACTCTAACTTTTACATATTTAAACATAAACATCTCTATTTTCTTATACATAATAATCAAAGCTTTCAAAAACAAACAATAAACTCCTTTGTTATCTTTCACACATCGTCGTATGGAGGCCTTTGTCTGCAACGTCCTGTCACCCTCACCTCTTGATCAATCACACATCTCCTCAAGTTCACCACCTAGAATTTATCCGGGCTTCCTCTTATTCATTCTCCAGGTTAACCCGAATTCAACCCATTTTTTCAAACGGGTCGCATCCAGGAACCCGAAACCGACCCGTTTGGGAAACAAATTGACCCGTACCCGAAATTTTTGAGTCGGGTTCATGAATCCTGTCAAATATATATATATATATAACGCTTTAAATTTTTAAAAGCATATTTTTGAAGCATTTTAAATATTAATATTTTGTAAATAAAAATTAAAAATTTCAATATTAACTATGCATATACATAAAAATTAATTAGTATCTATGTAAATGTTTTTTTCAACTTTCAAATTGCGGTTGAAAAATTAATTAATCCAACTAACACAACCGTATTACAAGAAAAGGAAAGAAAGGAAAAGTCAAAGAGAAAAAGTATAAGCAAAATCTTCTCCAAGTCTCTTCTTTGGATCCTCCACCATACTTTAGCATCCTCTACGGTTACAAAATTAATTGCTTAATCATCCATTATTGCATCATTATGATGAGATATATAGGAGAGGACTGAGGATCACTCCTATTTGCAGCATTAAAATATTCACATTAGCTTCCCTATTAAGATTGTAATTTGGCAAGTCCTTGTGTTTATCATTTTTCTATGCATTCAAAATAATCATGTTGACAAAGCTTTCTATAAATATGAGAAATTTCACAATAAATTTTGAATTTTACATGCAATCCCTAACATGACTTCTATTCCTTGGACAAGATCATAATCGTAACCTCTGAATTACAGAAATGATCTAAAGATAATGTAACTCCCACTTTTGATTTGGGAAAAGCATGGTGTTCTTCACATTCCTGTCAAAGTGCAGTCAATCCTAGGTAGATTTGATTTGACATCATCATATGTTTATATTTCCTAATGACATTTTGATAAACATTCTCGAATAGGTTACAAAATTTGTTGATAAAATTTTTCTTATATTTTTCATCATAAGTTAGGGTTTGCTGCAATATCCAATAATAATAATCTAAGGTAGACAAAATTTTCAAATGAACTCTTCATGAGCCTCCTTAGTATAAATAAGATTATGACATCTACAAAACTTTTTATTATCACATTCGAATGCCCATTAACTTTTATAAGAAGATAAAAAAGAAGTATTAATAAAAGAAGCTTCTTAATTCTTATGCATGTGAAGAAAATATTTTTCATAATTATTGTAGTTGCAAGATATAATAATATTCTTCATCACTATCGTGAAGGATCAACTTAGCTTAATTTTCAAATCATCTTCAACTTCCATGGAGGAGACCTCGAAAGTTTGGCTAGAGAATAGTCCTTTGATATTGGCTCCAATTTTGTAGAGTACCAATTGAGTCTCTTTTAAGAAGCCTCAAATAAAACTTCTTCAAGATATTGATATGTTTATTCCTTTATCCCTACTTCAAAAATCTTGTCACAAGCTTCTTGGATATGGCTTTGGATGAATCAATACAATATAGATTTTCTTAACCTATAACTTTGAGATGCAACCCCTACCCTAGCTTTAGTTTCAAATAAGTGGCCCCTTTCCCTTAAAAGTTTCCGTCAACCTTTAAGAACTTAACTCAAGCCTTAGCTTCAGCATCTGATTGGACAATTTCCTTTATGTGATGGTTGGTAATTTAGGCTTCGTTTGAGTTGGCTTTCTCTCCGCTTTTTAACTATTTTTTGTACCAAAAAGCTGCTTTAAAAAATAGTAAGAAAGTCATCCCAAACAAAACCTTATTCTCTCTTTTCTATTGAATAAGGGCTTTCTTCTTCAAATGCAGTATAAATCCTTATTTTTTAGTGAATCTTGCTCAACTCAAGTACAATTGATTTATTAATGTTTAGAACGGTAGGCATACTTGTCTCTTAGTATCATAGCTCACATATATCCGTCATATAAAATCATCATCTCTTTACTGTCAAAATATAATCTTCACGTATAATCAATCCCCAAAAATTACATCCTAATTAGTCCTATTCGATCAATCTTAATCGTATCATTTGATTTATCTTGTCAATAAACAATCATATCAGTGTTTATATATATATATATATATTGATAACAACAATAAGTGCAAAATCAATAGCCAATAATAACTCAATAAATCTTCTTAGAAAAATAATGTTATATAAAAAGATCTAAAATTTTTAAGATACTTAAATATCAAAGAGAACATCTAAAATGGAACCACACAAAAAAATTTAATTTTAAAAGCAGTCTTTCATGAAAAACCAACATGTAGTTCCCTTTTTTTTTTGTATGTAAGACACAACAAATATTTGATTATGAAATAATTAAAGGATCGTTTTTTTTTTTCTCAACGCCAAACTTTTTTGTTATAATTCTAGGGAAAAAACATGTAGGACTCTTAGAATTTATTTGTTGGCATTTCTTTTTGGCATGTTTGATGAGTGGTAAGAGGTATCCTGCTTATCTCCACTTTTATTTACTATAAATAACCTTTCCCTCATACTTCCACATCATTCCCTCAGCCTCCACATCTTAAAATTTATTTACAAATATAGAGGAGAGCTCTTGGCCAAAACTAGATGACATATATATAATTGAATGCCTCAAAAAATAATATAATTTTACAACCAACTTGAAAATATACTCAACACACTAATACAACTATTCTAAGTGTTGTTAGTTATTTTTGGCTTTTTGTTGCCCTTCCCTAATTTTCAAAAACCCAAAATAGGTTGGTTGATCATCTTATCAACGCCCATCCACTCATATTCTACAAATAAAACCCTAAGAGCCTTTAATGCATTCAAAACCTTTGCCCAAAATAAATTCAAGTGAATGTGACCATCCATCTCAATGCTAAATCATCTTAGGTTGACCTCTAAAGTGACCACCACTTTGGTATCCTGTGTTCTCCTATGAATTGAATTAGATCACTATTTGGTACCAAAAGTTTTTTTATTTACTCATACCTCATCTAATCATCCAATTACATGAAGAAAATATTTAGAGAGATTCTAGTGTTGATAAGGATTTACAAAACATCATAATTATTAATTATTTAGTTTATGAAATTAGTGTAACAATATATATTACAAATGGAAGGAAATTTGATGTTAGAATAAAGTTATCACATGCTTTGCTTCATATGGGGCTTTAAAATTAAAACACTCGATCATGGCATTGATGATTTTGATGATATGTAGGTTTTTTTTTTTATTATGCTGGTCAATTGGAGTGATCATCACTATGTTTGTCATCATTCCTCAAAGTTATTTGTAAGAGGTGACACAAGGTTTAGGAGGAACTACTTTAGGTTCCCTTTTTCTGAGAGATTTTCCAACAATGCATTTAATACTGAAGAGTTGTTCGTATTGTGTATGTTCATGTTGTAATATGTGCACCTGTAAGGACTATTGTAATTCTTTTTTTTTTTTTTTGTATGAGTGGAACTATTTATTAGAATTGATCATTTCCTTAGATCACCATGAATATCTCATCCATCTTCATGTTGATGTCAACTAGAAAACAATGTACTCCTAAGGAGTCAATGAGACATAATTCCTCTCAACTGCCTTGGAGTCATAATGATTCGATCAGTTGGCAATTCCTCTCATATTGATTACTTTATTACTTCTTTGGCTATAAGGTTAATATTAATAGTGATATTTGATTTTCATTGTCCAAATCATGAAAACAAACAATAGGTTGCCTACTTTGTATCTCTCACATAGTAGCTCATAAGAGGACTACTCAGTGGGTGATAAAAGAACTACTCATATGTGTCCTTGAATCCTTTTTCTCACTATGGTATCTCCTACCATATAACCTTTTTTTTTTTAAACAATTGAATGGTTGAAAAAAACAAAATAAAAAGGCTTAGAGAGAATGCAATCATTATATCACATGGCTTGAAGTTCATAATCTAGAGTGAACTTATTGTCATACCTTGAGATCTAACGGAAGAGTTAAGCCTAACCTAAGTACCTCAACCTGAAATTACATATACACTAGAGCATCTAAACATCCAGAATTATACAGAAATAAAAAGATATATAAAATTTTGACTTATATTTCTTCCAAAAAATAATTACTTACAATAGTCTAGAAAACTTATAAATTATCAATATATATATATGAATACGATAGGACTGTCAAAATAATGCCTTAACTACACTAGCTTATTATGGATTCCAATATGACCAACTCATACTCAACTAGTTCTTTCCCTTTTCTTGAAATAGTAGATACTTCATAGAGTGACCAATGAGTTGCTAAGTGGGGCTATTCCAAAATCCTATTAGAGATTAATACTAATATTTTTACAAGTGAATGATTTAGATAACTTTTATAATTATAATAGAAATAACATTAAAACTTATAAAATATTAGCATTGGGTTACTCATATTTATTGTTCAAAATTTTAAAAAAAAATGATATATTCATAAATTAAATTTAAACATTCATAAAAAATAATATTTCAGAACTTGTTATTTAAACTTGAACATTATAAACATTAATAAGTCCTTTCACATGCATATTAGTTTATGCTCATTAATATGAATATCTTTTGCACTTGAACTTATTACACTTAACATAATATGCAACACATGAACCATGATATGCACATGTCTTAATGTTTGCTTAGAACTCCACTTTCACTTATACCTCTCTTAGTTAGTCCACCTTCACAAGGCAAATGGAGCAGATTCATGCTTGATTTTTTTTTTTTTATACTCTATTTCACTTAAAGCTTCTTTGATCATCTCACTCATGCATAAAACAAATGGAGTTTGAAATAGAAATAAAATATAGTAAAACAAAGAGGGTCCTTTTAATATTACTTATAGTACACCTTAACATTTCTCAAATTAGAATATTCACCATGATATGATAAGAACATAGAAAACTTGTATATTTAACATGAAATTACAACACTTAACGTAAACATGCATAAATAACAACCTATACAACATTTTAGGAGGTAACGCATGTATAATTTGCATACATATGTGATACTTTTCATTTTTTTTAAAAAAAACATTTATAAGGAACCTAATGAATTGTATCCAAGATAAAAAATAACATGTTCAACATAATATAATCAATAATTTGTATAGGAAAGATTGATAAATGAAAATTGATTTCTTTATGTTAAAATGACCCGACTAGAATATTATATAACATATCAGAAATCACACGATGAAAAGCTTCTTAAAATCTTCAAAATCACATCTTATCCCATAATTTTTTGTACTTCTTAAACTCTATAACATATACAAATAACGTGATGGATGAATCTCACATTTTGGCCTCTAAAATTCCTTCTTCTCTCTCTCTCTCTCTCTCTCTCTCTCTCTCTCTCTCTCTCTCTCTCTCTCTCTCCCTTCTCCGGCCAGTTCAAATGAGGTTGAAAATGGCTTTGGATATTTGTATATACTCAGTTCCATGGTGCTCCAACGTGCAACATCATGGCCCCAAAATAGTTAATTGAGATTGGTTTTTGACTAAGGTGAATGAAAAAGACGCACTGCACTCAAGATAATATTTTAACTAGATAGGGTTGGGTTGACAATGTAGCAATGGTGTCGTGGGTATGATCACAACGAAAATACTAGGTTTAATAAGTTATTCAATTTAAATTACAAATTTTAGAATTGCATTGGAATAGCCATCAGACCATTCTGCTAGAAGAAAGTTATATCACTTTCTTTTTCAATGATAGCATAGTCATAAAAAATTGATACCCATCGAGCTCGGAGCTATCCTCAAAAAAAAATCTTGCTGATTCAAGGTATCTCAGATATATATGAATAAGAAGAATTTGCACTAAGATGATTAAGGCCAAGATAATCTTGCAACTCTCTGAGGATTCATGTAAGTGAATAGAGATAATGGAAGATGGGCTTCTAGGATAGTTTACTCAATTGACAGAAGACTTACCAGATGCCAAGCAATACAAGTTATTAAGTGTTATGGTTGTAAAGCCTATGTCCACTATTGGGTTACAAGAAAGTGGGATAGTTTGAATACTTCTTTAAGTACATATGCATAGCTAGTTTCTTCCTCTTAGTTACAAACTTCTTTCTCTTATACAATGGCTTAAATGTTATTTTATATAAGAATATCAAAGTATAAATAGCTATCTTGACAGTTTAGGAGATGTTATTGTAGTTGACATGTCTAATATAATATAGAGAATTGGCTCATGAAGTGGTGAAAGTAATATCATCGCATTGTGGATGAAGTTTAGGGTAATTATCAAAATCTTATCAAAAAGTGATTTCGATGGGACATCATTCGATTCTTATATAGCAATTGATGGCGATAGAATTTGATAATTAAGCTGGATAAAGTAGAACATCGTAATTAAATTTTGAATTAATCGATATATATTGATTAGAGCAGACGATTTCATTCAGATGCCACTCTGGATAGCATTGATTCTTCCTAATTTCATCTGGCTCGCATCTCGATTTAGATGGCCCTAATAGAATGTGAGAAACGAGGCGCCTCAACAACACATAGATTTAAAACTTTGAAAATTTTCTCATAGCTCCCTTTAGAATATTGATTTTTTAATCATCCAAAGCACATTAACTCATTGCTTTTTTATTCCTACCCAAATTTATATCTTTTCCAATTAAGCATGCTTTATTTTCAAGTAAAAACTTATCCAAATCTATTTAAAATTCATCTTATTCCACACCTAGCTAACACAATATATGTATATTTAATTAAAATTGAATTGACCCAAAAGAATAAGTAGATTTTTTTCTAATTAAGAAATCATAGATAGGTCTTTTCACAAATGAAGCTAAACTCTTAGTTTACGTGCTTATTAATAGATTATCCCATTCCGTGTAATTAGTCTACTTTTTAATTTGTATCAAGTTGAATTTTAAGACCGTTAGATTAATTACTTTTAGATTGATATTATTTAATTTTTTATTTAACTCAAAAGTAATTTAATAAGAACCCATATTCAGATATTGTAATTTGTTTTATTGATTTTGTATAAATAAAATAAATAAGTAACGGAAATATCAGGCTTTATGGGATGATGGATGCCGTGAGAAGAACACCGTTGAAGAAGACGTTAGCGTCTGGGTGATAATATAACAAGGCTTTGTCTAAAAGATAATTAATGAGCTGTACAAAAGTACTAAAAGCTTAGGTAATGGAATTATGGAACTCCTATTGTACTCTTTATTTTTATGTATAAAACAATTAAGCTCGGCCTTTTAACATATTTTTTTTAAATATATAATATTGTATTGTATATATATATATATATATAACGTACTTTAACATAGGGGTTTTGAGATCAATGCTAAGATGACTTGTTATATCAACCTTTGATTTATCATAATTAATTAGATCAATATAAAATATCTTAATATTAAAATTATATAAACTATGTTTATGATCCAATTTTTTTTTTTTTTTTTTTTTTTTGCGGGGGAGGAGGGGGGATGTATATATAATTGCTAAACAAGACCAAAAAGATTAATAATTGCTTAAAATCACGATTGATGTATGTTAGATAGCAATAAAAGGTAAATATGTTGTTAACTTATTTGTTGATTTCTAATTGTACATCTCTAAGCTTTGAAAATTTAATCAAACAAACAATGCCTAAGATCCTCTTAAGATCATGTTATTTATTCAAAATTAATATCATTTAATACACTAATTTATCTCTTATTTTCAATTTATACAAAATAAAATTATATCCATACTTTTATTGAACATAAACACTAAAATTTGAAGATATTTCTATCAAATTTCAAAGACATTATTAATAATCATAAAAAATAATTTAAATACAAAATAATAAGTATATATTAAATATCAAAAACTTAAAATAGCTACATAAAAAAAATATATATTGAGATATATAATATAAAAGATGTCGTTAGCTTAATAGCTCCATGTGTATGGCATGGAAAGAAAGCCCAGCATGCGTTATTGCTGTTAAGATTCCAATACCGCAATACGTAGTGGAGCGGTCCACCCAACCTGGGCCGGAAAGACAAAGTAAAGGGCGGTACCAATGACCTTACTTACCTGCCGTGGAATTCAACCTAATGCAATTATACGCCGGTCACTTTCCACGCAAGACTTGCAAATCGTCCATTCAGCACTGAATATCCTTATTAATTTCTTTTTAGAACTATTTTATATTTATTAATTTTATTTTAAGATAAATATTATTTATATAATTAATCAATAATTTTGTTATTTATTATTATTATTATTATTTTAATTTTATCAAAATTCTATAGAACTATATATTGTAGATCAAGCTTGTGAAAATATGATCGGACATTGAATTAAAAGAATATCAAGCTTGTGAAAATATGATCGGACATTGAATTAAAAGAATGAGATGTTCTTAATTTAATAGTTTGATAATCAGATGGAAGTAGTAAATATTAAAAATATTTAAATATGATCTAAATGATGTAATAATCATATAATTTTGTAACTAAAAAATAATAGCTAATTATCGAAGAAACAAAATACGAATCAGAAGGCAAAGAAAAAAAAAACGGCCCAAAGCAGTTTTCACCAACCCAAATCCGGCCTTGGAAAAGTTTGTGGCGTGCTGTCTCCCTACTTTTAGATGCTTTATTATTCAACCAAAAATCACAAGTAATATTCAAGTCTATATTTCTGATTATTTTTTATTTTTATAAGAGTGTGTTTGGAACGGTTGCAATATTTTATAAAGTTGATTATCAGATTCTAAGAAAAATAATTTCAATATCATTTGGGACATATTTCTTATTGTTTTGTAATACAGTTTTGAAGTGTAAAAATTTTTTGAACTAGAAATATTTGTATCAAAAAGCTGCTTCAAAAATGCAATAAGAAAGCTATCTTAAACGAAATCTGAGTTTGATTATAAAAAACAATCTATCACCATATAAATTTTTGAAATTAGGGACAAAACAATAAGAAATTCATAGCCAAATGAAAATTATAATTGTTGCTTGAAAAGAAAAACACATTAAAAAAAAATTGTGCCAAATAGATCCTAAGGTTTCATTAGGTAGTTTTGTGAATATGATATTTTACTTGAATGATATATATGAATAATGGCACGCTGAAAATGATTTAGAGTTTCTACACTCATTCTATTGGGTCTAGTATGACATGCATCTATTATAGCTCATTTGACATGACATGCATTCCGACATGAGCATACTGATAAATATACATACTAACATACTGTATAGCCCCAATATCCAAATTGGAAGAATTAAATCTTTTATCTCTTCTTAATTATTTACCAAAGCTTCTAATTGTCTATTAATTTAATAATTCCAACAAAAGCCACTACAATTTATACACAT
This sequence comes from Dendrobium catenatum, assembly GCF_001605985.2. Classification (NCBI taxonomy): domain Eukaryota; kingdom Viridiplantae; phylum Streptophyta; class Magnoliopsida; order Asparagales; family Orchidaceae; genus Dendrobium; species Dendrobium catenatum. The sequence continues at coordinate 258,731 of NW_021319160.1, read as the reverse complement.
CCAAATGTAATTCTAAATTTATTCTTTCAAAATATGATTTATAATAGTCGGGAGATCACTCAATATATTGAGTTATCTTTCAGTTCCTGACTACAAAAAATAAAAGAAAATACATAACAAAATAATTCATGTAAACACTGATCAACATCACGTGCAAGATCCTAACTTTTTTGAGACCTGAAATCAAAACCACATAATGAGGTTCTAAAGCCTACCTGACAACCAAAACTATCAATGCTTTTAACTCAAGGTCTCAACAATCAATTTACATAGACATCTCAATCATTATAAAATTAGTAATCATCAATATAAACGATAAATAATATATGAAATCACTATACGAATCGATATGATCAATAGACCGAAAGCATCTCAATAAGTATAAGAATCTATTGACTTATAAAAAAATTGGAAAAGTCTATAAATTAATCCTAGGTTCTGCACAATAATACGAGCGCTAATTATTTTTCAGTTATATTTATGTTATGTATTATATCATATGTTTCTATCAATGATATGTTATGGGTATCTATCTATCATTATGACATACTAGTATGTTATATAAATATATTTATCAATTTCTATCAGTATACATGTCACATTCTTTGTCATGATGTCTCAGTTTCAATGCTAATTTGATAAGTCATTTCTTAATTTTATCTATCAATCAATTCATATGCTATCATGCAAATATAATCATGGGTGTGATTATGAATAGCAAGCTATGACATTCATATAGTTTCGTGGTATTTTCATGTATCTTGTATTAGTATCAAGTGTGAGATGTTAGGTGGTTATTTTGTAAGAGTCATCACTCATGTCCATCAGCTTATCTTATCCCCTTATAACTTTTTATCCTGTATCTTGTATCGGGATTATACCATAACCTATAATTTAAAGAAAAATATGTTGACCCACCCTCCTGTACAAGATACATTGCTCAGCTAGCATGAATGATTTTATAACTAGTTAGTTGTTCTTGTAATACCACATTTATCTTATATCTGTCGTATCGTTTTTTATGAAAACTCAATATCATGCATGACATACAATTAATCAACGAAATATAGAAAAATATATACATTATTTATTTAATTTGGCAAATCATAACTATCAATTTACCTCATGAAATTTAATAATATTACATTCAAAATACTCATAAAAATCATATCTATCAATTACAAAAAAATTATATTATGAAAATTTTGTAAATCATGAGAAAATACATTTTTATCAATTTGGAAATATTAAATTTACCAAATACAAAATCACTGAAAATAATGGTAAGATTTAGGTTACCTGTTACGAAAAAAATAGTCTTAGAACAAAACGATAAAAGATGGCCCGAATGGCTTTCTCTCTCTCATACCCCTCTCTACCCAAATGGGCACATTCAATTTTGATCCAGTGCTTGTGTTTTCGGAAATATTCTTTTCTTCTCCCTTTGTTTCTTTTCTAATTTCAATTCTTTAGGTTGTTTTACAATCTTTGAAGTTGATGCCTCAGCTTTAGAAGAATGTGATAATATTGAATCTTTTCAAATGAAGTATTTAGCATCCTCATCGATCTTCAATTTATGGACTGCAAAGTGTTGGACAATGCCTAATATTTGAAATTCATTCCCTTCTCTTAAATACTTCATACACTAGTGCATTGTGGAGGGAACTATGCCAAACTCATGAATCCATGGCCGACCTAAAAGAACTTTGAATGAGGTATCTACATCAATCATATGGATTTTAGCTTCAGTATAAAGCTCTCTATGATTATGAATAGCAAGCCAGGACATCCATCTAGTTACGTGGTATTTTCATGCATCTTGTATTAGTATCAAGTGTGAGGTGTCAAGTGGCTATCTTGTAAGAGTCATCACTCATGTCCATTGGCTTATCTTATCCCCTTATGACTTTCTATCTTGTATCGCAATTATACCACAACCTATAATTTAAAGTAAAATATGTTGACCCACCCGCCTATACAAGATACCTTGTTCCAACTAGCATGAATCATTTTATAACTAGTTAGGTGTTCTTGTAATATCACATTTATCTTATATGAGTCATATCATTTTTTATGAAAATTCAATATCATGCATGACATACAATTAATCAATGAAATATAGAAAAATATATACACTATTTATTTAATTCAGCAATCATAACAATCAATTTACATGGTGAAGTTTAATAATATTACATTCAAATTGCTCATAAAAATCATATCTATAATTTACAAAAAGTTATATTATGAAAATTTGTAAATCGTGAGAAAATACATTTTTATCCATTTGGAAAAATTAAATTTACCAAATACAAAATCACTGAAAATAATGGTAAGATTTAGGTTACCTGCTACGACAAAAATAGTCTCAGAACAAAATGATAAAAAATGGCCTAAATGACTCTCTCTCTCTCTCTCTCTCTCTCTCTCTCTCTCTCTCTCTCTCTCTCTCTCACCCCTCTCTTCCCTTCCTCTCTTCTTCCTTACCCGACAACCCAAATGAAATGTGGAGGAGGTGATGGTGTTAGTGATGAAATGGGAATTTATATAATAAAAATTATTTTTCAGTGCCTAGCACCACGGTGCTATCAATTTAGTGCCACAGTGTCGTATGCCACTCCTAGAGTTTCTATAGAATAGAGAGCTAAGAAATATTGTAACACTTCTTAGCGCTGCTACACTTGCAACTAGCCCAAACCTTTTACATTTTTATTGTAAAAGTATTTATACAAATTTTAAGTTATTACACAAACAAACTAAATATATATGTTATGGTTCATAGTATTAATATGATTAGCATATATTATAAATAATAAGTGCATATTATGGCATATGATAATCTATAAGAATGATTGGATACACTATATGAAGGTCAGCTATTTAAGGCAGATTTTGTGATGAAAAATTTTTTCCTCGTAAATTGAGCAAATTTCGATAGAAATTTTTGTCGTTTAGTTCGTGAAAAATTTGTGGTGGTTTTTTTATGGATTTATGATAGATTTGCAGTGGAAAATATGTCAGAAATTCGCGACGGATACTACGCTGCAAATTCTTCACAAATACATCAATCTAAACTGGCATCTTGACCATTTCTTTTATTTGCTCGTTCTCGTTATGTTATGTTTGACTGTGTATTTTTTTTCACATTCCTTTGAAGATGTTCCTTCTTTTTCTTTGCAGCCAGTGGTCTGGTTCTATTCTACCCGTAAAATTCCTTTGATGATGTTCTCCTGTGTCATCATCTCCTTCGACGACGTTCCTTCAATCACTTGTTGATCTTTATCACACTTCCCCTATGTCATAATCTTTGCAGCCACCATCTCCCCCTCTTATCGGGAGTTGCTTGCCTCCTTCAGCAATGTTCCTTCTTGTCGCCTCCTTTGATGACGTTCCTTACCGTTGTCTCTGTTGTTCTCCTTGGACACTTCCTCATCGTTGTCTCCTTCCATGTTTGGTTCTCATTGGAAATGCAATCTTCCTTCCATTTCATGAGTCTATCATTCATATTTTAGGGTTAATTAGGATATGTGTGAAGATTGTTTATAGTTTAGAGATTTTTTGTGTGATAGAAAAGTTTTCCTCAAACTTTAGGAAAATTTTTATGAGATGGTGGTGAAACCTGCAATACTTTATGATGTAGAATATTGGCCATAAAAGGGAAGCACAATATTAAGTTAAGTGTTGCAAAGATGAGGATGCTTAGGTGTACAAGTGACTTTACTTTTAGCGTCTATTGTTCATAATATTTAAAGCCTCAAAATAGTATTTTGAAAAATCTTTGATAATTTTATGAAATTTGAAATTATGAAATTATGCTCAATTATTAAAATTGTGGGCTTCGTGTACAACATTTTAAGAACTTTTGCAAATGAACTATTTTCATTTATTTTATTGAAATGCAATTATATATGTGCTTATCTGCTTAAAATGTGTGATTTGAGAAGTTCTAATATTGCAAAAAGTTTTGTTGTGTTAAATACATTATTACCTATAAGAGCCTCAATTTTTAAATATTTAGTATGCTAAACATCTTAGAGTCATAAAGGCCTAAATTTTGATATATATTTCTGATGGGAGACATAAAGGCATGAGATAACTCTATTATTTTCTATTTTGATATGTGAAGTACTTATTTATTAACTTTCAATGGAAAGTCTATTTAATTATTTAACTATTTACTAACAATACGTTGATCTATATAATAGTTTTTTGAGTTGTGTTAGCTTAGACATATTTTGTATTATATTTCAGGTTAAGAAAAGGGTAAGGTGTTGGTTGAGTAGCTGAGTTATAGGTTCTAATTTATTAAGTATGTATAGAAATTTTCTAGTTTTTAGTTTTATAATGTTTTGCAATCATGGTTATTCTTTACTTTGTTTTGTTCTCATATGTAGTCATATATTGTAGTGTTGAGATTTCATTGTAAATATATTTTAAAGATGAGTAAAAAAAGAAAAGTAAATTGGTTAAGGAGTTAATTTTCTATTCCTTGAAAGTTAATTGGTAGCTTTGCTATCTATTAATATTTGAAAGGCATTAGAAAAGTTCTCCAAAACAATGTCTTGGGTTTGGTCCGTCACCAACTAACACGATATGGCTCGTTCTATATGTGGGTTATATGGGTTGGATTTTGACTATAATAACTGAGAAATATGAAATAACTTTATTTAAAAAATATGAAAATTTTGAAGTAGAGAGATTTGGTGCTGATTTAGTGAGCATTGTGGCATTGGTTATGTATTTTTTAATATAAATATCCCTTCGTCACCCTACCTCCTCTCTCACTTGGTTTCTTGGTGAGGAAGAAATCAAAGGAGGAGAAGAAGAGAAAGAAGAAGATGAGAAGCAAGATAAGAGAGAGAGAGAGAGAGAGACAGAGAGAGAGACAGAGAGAGAGAGAGAGAGAGAGAGAGAGAGAGAGAGAGAGGTCTTTACGTCACTTTGTGCCCGCCATTCCACTTACATATGTTATTCTATTTGTTATAAGCGACTAATCTCTTACTCTTATTTATGATGATTTTGGTTTCTAAATATTTTATTTCTCCTAAATCTACCAAAAATGTATTATATGTTGATTTTATAAGCTTACACTGTGTAACATTGGATTTGTTATAAATTTGATCATTTTGAATGACTTAATATGATTTTATTGTATTTTTACATATTAAATCTATATATATGAATTAATGTGTGAATAGATAAGAAAAATATATACTTAAATTAGAATGTTTTGATATGAGTGATATGCACTAGAATGTAATATTGGCACTGATGAAATGATGTATTGATTAATATCATATATATAGTATGATAACCTCATGCGATGCCCTACTGATCCACGTGATTCACTAATTAGGAGTCGTAAGGAGCTGAAGATTGATTGAGAGTTGTAAGAAGGAGTCGGGGTGACTAATTCATATGATTATTGATTGGGAGATATTAGGGGAAACTGATTGAGAGTCATAAGGGCAAGCACACTAATTCTTTTATTGATTAAATGTTATACCCTCAAGATCAAGATCATTCATCTGAATATCTGATATTGTTGATTTTATTATTATTACTGATACTATTATTGATATTGTAACTATTTTAATATTATTAATGATACTACTTTGACCCAATTAGTAATATTGTTATTGATATGGTTATGAACTATTGCAATTATTATTATTGATACTTGTTTGGTATTGATATTTACTATTCTAACATAGTGACTATAGTTGATCGATTATGTAAATGACTAATTGATTTTGTGATTGATATTATAGATCGATTGATTGATTGAATGATTGATTAACTAGAGTTTTATGATGGAATATTGACAAACTAATTGTGATGTGTGATATATTATAGACTGCTTAATGAGTGGTACAGATAATAGCTATATATATATACATATCCACTTATGATTTATAGCAAACTATTCTCTTTTAACTTGTATTGGTTTCAGTTATAAATTTTTGGTTATTTGCTGGGCTATGTTCTTATTACATTTGTTATGTATATTTTTAGGAAAGGGTAGGATTCCTGCAAAATTAAGAAACTAAAATGCTCTATTTAAATGGATAAAATGAAAGATAGAGGCAAATCATCCAATATAAATCTCGGAGAGTGACATTGAATACATGATATATAAGATACATGAGACTACTATATGACACATATGATGCATGATACTGATATATATTATATACACATGATATATGATACATAACAGGTTGATTTTTAGCCATGCAAATGCATAGCTTATTGCTTTAGCTTTCACATACTATTGAGTTCCCTAAAGATAGATTAATTTGCTAATGTGTAAGTCCTGTTTAACATAAGTTTATGTGTTATATCAAGTAAAATACTGATGAGAAGAATCTTGATCCAATAGGAAAAATAAAAAATTTCTTAGGTTCACTTTTCTACTAAAATGTTAAATTTATCTAACCTGATAATTTGAAGTGGGTGGTGCATAATAAGTTAAAAAGCTTTAAATGCATAAAGTAAATTCATTTATTTTAAAAGTTCTAATTCTATAATATTTAAAAATACATTATTGCATTAGAATTGTTTTTTACGGGTTATTGATGTGGATCGGATCATAAGTACATGTCATCTCTTTCAACCTCATTGGAGTATTAGTTCGACCGAGTGCTAGCAATCTAGTTCCACAGTGTCGTATGCCACTCCTAGAGCTACTATAGAATAGAGAGCTAAGAAACATGGTAAAACTTCTTAGCGCTGCTACACTTGAAACTAGCATAGACTTTTAACATTTTTATTACAAAATTATGTACACAAATTTCAAGTTATTACACAAATGCACTAAATATATATGTTATGGTTCATAATATTAATATGATTAGCTTATATTATAAATAATAAGTGCATGTTATGGTATATGCGTATCTACAAGAAAGATTGGATACACTAAAGGGAAGTCAGCTATTTAAGGTGGACTTTGGATGAAAAAAAAAATTCTTTGAAATTGCGGCAAATTTTGACAAAAATTTTGGTTGTTTCATTTGTGATAGATTTGTGGTGGATTTTTTATGGATTTACAACAGAATTTCCATGGAAAATATGTCACAAATTTGTGAAGAATACTCTGCTCCAAATTCGTCACAAACACTGTCTAAATTGGTATCTTGAGCATTTTGTTTTATTCGCTCATTCTCATTCTGCTATGCTGGATTTGTGTATTTTTTGTCACATTCCTTTGATGATGTTCCTTCTGTGTCTTCATAGCCAGTGGTCTCGTTCTATTCTACCTGCAAATTCCTTCGACGACGCTCCCCTGTGTCATCGTCTCCTTCAATAACGTTCCTTCAATCACTTTTTGTTCTTCATCACACTTCCTAGTCGTTCTTCATCATCGCAGCCACCAACTCCCCTCTTAACGGGAGTTGCTCGCCTCCTTCAGCGATGTTCCTTCCTGTCGCCTCCTTTGACTACTTTCCTTATCGTAGCCTCCGCCGTTCTCCTTGGACACTTCTTCATCATCGTCTCCTTCCATGATTGGCGCTAATTGGAAAGATAATCTTCCTTCCTTTTTTTTCTTCCTTCCATTTCATGAGTCTATCATTCATACTTTAGGGTTAATTAGGAGATGTATAATGATTGTTCATAGATTAGAGATTTTTTGTGTGATAGAAAAGATTTCCTCAAACTTTAGGAAAATTTTTATAAGATTATGGTGAAACCTGCAATGCTTTATGGTGTAGAATGTTGGCCATTAAAAGAGAAGCATAATATTACATTAAGTGTTGCAAAGATGAGGATGTTTAGGTGGATGAGTGACTTTACTTTAGACTGTATTGTTCATAATATTTAAAGCCTCAAAATAGTGTTTTAAACAATCTCTGATTATTTTATAAAATTTCAATTTATGAAACTATGCTCAATTATTAAAATTATGGGCCTCATGTATAACATTTTATGAATATTTTCAAATGAACTATTTTCATTTATTTCATTGAAATGTAATTATATATGCGCTTATCTACTTAAAATGTGTGATTTGAGAAGTTCTAATATTGAATGAACTTTTGTTGTGTTAAATACACTATGACCTATATGAGCCTAAATTTTAAAATATTTAATATGCTAAACATCTTATAGTCATAAAAGCCTGAATTTTGATATATATTTCTTATGGGAGATATAAAAGCATGATATAACTCTATTATTTTCTATTTTGATATGTACAGTACTTGTTTATTTACTTTCAATGCAAAGTGTGTTTAATGTTTTTAATTATTTACTAACATTACTTTGATATGTATAATAGTCTGTTGAGTTGTGTTAGCTTAGACATATTTTGTATTATATTTCAGGTCAAGAAAAGGAAAAAGGAGCAAGTTGAGCAGCTATGTTATAGGTTCTAATCTATTAAGTCTGTATAGGTACTTTCTAATTTTTTAGTTTTATAATTTTATGTAATCATTGTTATTATTTACTTTGTTTTATTTTGGAATGTAGTCATGTATTGTAGTGTTGAGATTTTATTATAAATATATTTTAAAGATGAATAAAAAAAAGAAAAGTAAATTGGTTAAGGAGTTTACTTTATATTCCTTGAAAGTTAATTAGTAGCCTTGTTATCTATTAAAATTCAAAAGACATTTGAAAAGTTTTCCAAAACTAGGTCTTAGGTTTGGTCCGTCACCAACTAATACGATATGGCCCGTTTTATCTGTGGGTTATATTGGGATGGATTTTGACTATAATAACTAAGAAATGTGATATAACTTTATTTTAAAAACGTGAAAATTTTGAAGTAGAGAGATGTGGTGCTAATTTGATGAGCGTTGCAACGTTGGGCCAATAACAATATTTTATTATATTTTTTAATATAAATATCACTTCCTCACCCCACCTCCTCTCCACTTGGTTGCTTGGCAAGAAAAAAATCAAAGGATGAGAAGAAGAGAAAGAGGAAGAGGAGGAGCTAGATAAGAGAGAGAGAGAGAGAGAGAGAGAGAGGTCTTTGGGTCACTTTTTGCCCACCATTCCAATTACATTTGTTATTCTATTTGCTATAAGTGACTAATCTCTTACTCTTATTTTTGATGATTTTGATTTCTATGGATTTTATTTTTCCTAAATATATCAAAAATGTATTATCTCTTAATTTTATAAGCTTACACTGTATAACTTTGGATTTGTTATAAATTTAATCATTCTGAATTACTTAATATGATTTTAATATATTTTCACTTGTTAAATCTACATATATGAATTACTATGTGAATATATAACAAAACTATATACTTAAAATAGAATGTATTGATAAGAGTGATATGTACTGGAATGTAGTACTGGCACATATGAAATAATGTATTGATTGATATCAAATATATAGTATGATAACCTCATGTGATGCCCTACTGATCCGTGATTCATTAATTGGGAGTCTCAAGGAGCTGGAGATTGATTGAGAGTTATAAGCGCTCGGGGCAACTAATTCATAAGATTATTGATTGAGAGTTATAAAGGGCAACTGATAGGGAGTTATAAGGGAAAGCACACTGATTTATTAACTAATTACCTATTATACCCTCAAGATCAAGATACATTCATTTGAATATATGATATTGTTGATACTATTATTGTTACTGATACTATTATTGATATTGTTACTACTTTAAAATTATTACTGATACTACTCTTGCCCAACTACTAATATTATTATTAAAAATACATAAGGGTTGCGAAACCTTAAAGAAATAGCCTAAGGTTAACCAAGAGAGGGTGAATTAATTATTTTAAAAATTCTTTTGTGAAAAGAATTTCTTTAAAAACTTTTCAAACCCACACACAATAATCGATATTGTAGATATGAAAAGAAAAAAAATTTCACAACAATGAAAATAAAAAAGATTTTTCAACCACACATATAATTACAGGAAATAAAGTGCAGGAAATAATCAAAATGAACACACCAGAATTTATAGTTATTTGGTTAACCTGACCTACATCAACTCCTTAGAGACTCCCTCTCTAAGTATACACTAAATAGAAGAGACTCTCATTTTGCTCCCACAGTATGGAAGAGAAGCCTGTATAGATGCTATTTCACCTCCACAGAGTGGTAGAGAATCGTGACTCTTTTATAGGCTGAGAACCTCAACTCTATTTTCACCCTTCTAGTGATTGTCAAAGAACCACAACACTATTTTTACCCTCTTGGTGATGTTAAAAAAACCACAACTCTATTTTTACCCTCTTAGTGATGGTAAAAAAAACCACAACTCTATTTTCACCCTCTTGGTGATGGTTAGAAAACCATGATCTTTACTAAAGAACTTCTTCTCTGGAGCCATAGAGAATCCAGGCAGACGTGTGTAGATACTAGGCAAGATTTTTACTTAGAGCAACCATGTGAATCCCCTCACAACTTCTCCCTCACAAAATCTTCATCTTGTCTCTCACAAAGCACTTCTTTTTTCTCCCTTAAAGCTTTATCTCGTAAAGTCTCAACAGCCAAAGATTTTTTAATAGGAATATTATAAAAACTTAAGTAGTGGGCTTGAAAAAATCCTAATTTTTAAGAGATCTATTTTCTATTCATATAGCACAATACACGTATCATACAGTACAATTAATGTAATCTAAACTCATGCATCAAGATCTTTTAGACAAATTGTTCAACTTTTATAATATTTCATGCAGTATGATCATAACATCATATGGTATAAAGTGTATAAATTCCTTCTATTCATTTGGGACAATCATTGGGACGGCCAACTTCATATATGGGCAATCATCCAGTACTGTGGATATTGTATGGTATAATTATAACAAAAATCATAGATTTTGTTTTGTATGATCTCTAGGATGACAAATTTCATACACGGGTAATCGTACATTATGATTGGTCATAATAATTGTCATGATTTGATTGCTTGATATCAGAGGATTAATTAAAAAAATTTTAATTATGGCATACAGTACAAACCAAATCATATGGTACAATCAACATATAACTAGTATCTTCCTTAACCGCTAGTAGCTAAGATTTTGACAGAGCACAACAGATCGTATAGTATGAATTAAATTCATACAATATGAAACAAAATCATGTAGTACAAAGCTAAAATCGTATAGTGCGAATTTCCTAAAAAAAAATAACTCTATCAAAAATGTTTTTAGCTCTTCCCCTATGTGTGTGCAATGTTACTCAGTAATGATATCCACCCAATTATATGATATGATTCAATAAAGGAAAAAATATAAAATAAAATGAAAATAAACTATAACCCTAGTCTGTCCAGTCTTAAGCTGATCATAATTGCAAGTGAATGGTAGAGTCATTTCCTAAAATGTTAGTACTCACAAAAATAAAACAAAATATCATAGAAACAAGAGAAAATAATATCAAATATAATAATATTTGTTTCCCCCTTTTTTATGATGTCAAACATTATTATTTTTAGATTTTTAAAAAATTGCTTTCATCTAAACTCCCCCTTAGATGAAAATCAATTGTAAGAAAAAGGAGTGTAATTTTTTTGATTTTAAATAATATACAAACAACAATAACAAAAATAACAAACAACAAAATACTACTCACTTTTTGACATCACAAAAAGAGGGAAAACAGAAGAAGAAAAAAATAGAAAACATAAATAAGAAATGCATAAAACAAACATACTCAAAAAGATTAACAACTCAAGTTAAAGAAAGGAAACATCAAAGACATGAAAACTCTCGTATGCATTTTCAAAATATAATAAACTTGCTCTTCAAACAAAAAAGACAAATAAGATAAGTGTTGACTTTATTGCAACCAAATGATTTGGATTCTAGAGTTTGCACTCCTAACTTAAAATCTTTAAGGGATAAAATCTTTTGTTTTTATAAAAATCTAATTCAAGAATTACAATTTTGATAAGGAAACTTAAATAATTTATACTGCTAGAATGAAATATATCAAATAAAATATTACTATAAAAGTGATGAATGAAGAACCAAGATTTTTTAAAATCTAGTATAAAATATATTATGAAACATAAGAATTTTTAAGATTTAAAGATTTACTAGAAAGAGAAGATAATTTAAGTTGGATTCATTTTATACCTCTTTTATCAACTTTTGGCATACGTTGTGCATCTTTTATTTTTGATACACTTAGTGTATTTTTTACTTTTGGCATCATTATGCATATTTTGATTTTGGATTATTTTGTGCCTCTTTTGAATTTTTTACAAATTGCATACTTTCTAAATCTTTAAGAACCTCAATTGTAAAGATTATAATCTAAATAGAATAAAAGAGTAACTAACTCTTTTATATAGGGAGGAATAATTTCCAAAGCAAATCCAATATTTCTAATAGAAATAAATAGCGTGATTTATGAAAAATAATGAATCTCGTTTATCAAATTATAGAATATATTCATAATATAAAAAAATGTAGTAAAATGAAAGTGAAATAAATCGGGTCATGGGTCAGGTCAAAGGTTGGGTTCAGGTCGAACCCAGAACTGACCCAGGTTCAAACGGGTCTGAAATTTGAACCCGGACCCAATCCCGGTAGATAAACGGGTTGAAAATTTGAACCCGACCCCGACCCGAAGGGTTGCCGGGTTACATCGACCCGAACCAAGAAGGAGACCAATACGGATGCGGGCGCAATCGAGAGCGAACACTGGCGCTGATGCAAAAATGGGATGGCTGGCATGGCGAGTGCGGGGGTGGGTATGCTGGTGCGTGGGCGCTGGAGCGCGGGCGCGCGGGACAAAGGAGGGTGCGTGGGTGGGTGCACTGCCGGGTGTACTATCAGGCACGGACTCGCACGTACGTGTGCACGGGCAGCCATTGCAGGTGTTTTGGCAACCGCACATGGCAGCCTCAGGCGGGCGGCTGATTACTGGCACGCGGGCAGCTTTGATGGGTGCACGGGCAATAATGCTGGCAGGGGCAGGGGCAGCTTCGATGGGCGTGCGGGCAACAATGCTGGCAGGGGCAGGCATGGTCGGACAGCTTCGCGAGCAGCCGGGAAGGGGGTGGGTAGGCTAGGGCAGGTCCACGGGCAGCTAGGCAGACATTTTAAATGGGTTTCTGGGTTGACCTGGCAACCTGTCGGGTCAACCCGAACCCGACCCATTTTTCAAACGGAGTGAATTCTGGAACCCAAACTCGACTCATTTTAGAAACGGGTCGGGGCTAACCCAAAATTTTTGGGTTGGGTTTGGGTCAGGTTTTCATGTCATGTCAAATATTTACACCCCTAAATAGAACCAGCTAGAAAGAAAAGGAATACCACTTTATGGTGAAGAAATAAACACAAAAAAAAATTTAATTTAAAAATGATAATAATATAAGAGGTTCTTAAAAGAAAATTGTGATATATAAACAAAATAATAAAATATAAAAGGATAACATAGACTTAAAAAAAAGTACAACATGAACAAACTAAAATAAGGATAGATCCATATTAGAAGGTGGCCATGGAGGTGGTTGGAAGAACTGGCTAAAGCTATCATACTGCTACTGGATGGTGGTGAACTATTGTTGGATATTTCCAAGTATCTCCCTAAACCAACCCATATCATTATCATGTTGGGTTTGTTGTTGATCCAGATGAGTCTGAACTCTGTCAAACCGCTGAATCAATTCCTCATATTAGTATTGGTGAGGAGGTGGTATAGATATAAGATCATTTGCAGGGCCAGCTTCTCCTTCTTAATCAAATAGCGAGACTTCTAGCTTCTGGTCCCTATGAAAGAAAATCCAAAAGTAGTCATCTACAAAAAAGATTAGAGTATGGTCAGGAGGAGCAGGATATGTGATATTATATTTTTTATCCAAGATATACCCAATTACATGTCCTAGAGCTATATTTTATTTTTTCCTAGTGGCTGGGAGTCAAATGGAAGTGAGGTTTTTTATGTAATCAATTAGCATTTGGGCTTCATCTATGTAAGTGTTTAACATTATGAAGTAGGTGATAATTGATAGTAGGGGAGTGATGTTTATTCTGCCTCTAGCTCTAGGGATGATAAATGTTATCAGAATGTGTTGGATAACCCTGGCATTTTGATTTAGAGAGTGAACCAAGGGTTGGTGGTACTTTAAAGTAACATTTCAAAGTAAGAGATTTATAGCACTCCAGTTAAAGTTGGATTTGGAGGCCATGGCAAGGGGTTTATTTCCTTGAATATTTAGCTTAAGATGGATTCCTATGTCCCCTTTGGTGATTTCCATATTCTGACAACACATATAGGAAAACATTATAGTAGCATCCCCATTAATCCTAAGGATTGCAAGGAACTTGTATAGGATTTCAGAGTGGAAGGGATAAGCCAAAATTAGAAGATATTGAAGTACAGTGAAACTGAAGAGGTTCATTACTGGAAAGCTTAAGGCTTATTGATTAAGAAGTCTTGAAGGTGTTATCTTAGATTTTTTGTATTTTCGGTAGGCAGTTTCATCATAAGCTATCAGAAAGTGATCGTCAGTAGGGTTACAAGAGGAGAAAGCACCCTGGGTTTGGCGACTACACTTTCCATTGCCAACCATTACACAAATTATGATTGCAAGGAGGATTAGAAACATTTTGTGAAAAATTTGAATTAATTGGGGTTGTTTAAATAGAAATACAGTGGATCATACAGTATGATCATGAGATCATACGGGATGATTATGAGCAATCAATTCGACCAGATGACTAGTTAAAAAGGTTGTCTGATTGTACAATATGATCAGACATCATACTGGATGATTAAACATAGGGAGATCCTCCCGAGGTACGACTTTTGTACAAAAGGTTCGTACATTACTAACAGGTTTTTGTACACCGTTCGTACTGTACAATCAGCAATAAATGTTGTATGAACTGAAATGAATTCTTCCCAATACAGGTTAACACGTGGATTGTCCAAACAAATAGGTGTTCGTACAGTACGATTGTCAATCATAAATTCAATCTGGTTCATCCATTGTGTCAAGGGTTATGATCAAAGTAGTGATGTGCAAATTGTACAGTACAAAGATGGTTATTTGTGATAGCCCTTAAATCCAAAGATCATGGAAGAATAGTTTGGGAGCCCAAGTGAGTTTGTATCCCTTCTTGAGTTTGGATGAATCATCAGAATGCCTGTCATGCTGTGTTTGATGCAACTTTGGTCTCCACACTAAGGGTGTTCTTCGGTGAATGGTACAAGTGTGGCTAATGTGTCTTAACATGTCATAGGAATAACATCTAACATCAGGAAAAGGGTTAACTAACCTATAATAGTTACAATTCCTATTCCTTAGCTTATGAAATGCATGACATGGTGAGTGCTTAAGAACATATTTATTTTTAAAAGCCTTTATTTCTCTAATAAAATTTCATTGGGGCTTTCAAGAGCAGATATTTCAATTTTTAAAGAGTGCTCACTAAGATCTAAAATGTTAACACATGCTTCTAACTCTTTAAATGAATTTTCTAAATCAAGATGCAATGCTTTCAAACAATCGTATGTTTCAGATAAAGAAGCATATTTTTCTTATTTAATTTAATAAACTCATCTAGTAAAGCCATATGATATTTATCTAAATCATAACTATTCTTTTTTAGCATTTCATTTTCTTTTTAGCGAATTGAGCATTTAGTTTTCAAGCTAGCATGCTTCTATTTTAGTTTCCTGTATAAATCATGAATCTTTTTTAAACATTAAGTAATTCATCGTATGAAAGTTGATATATCTCATCTTGATCAGACTGATCAAGATAGTTGTTTGTCATTAATCACAAATTTGTTACTCCGTCTTCTACTTATATTTCACATGAATCTGAAGCAGAGTCAGCTAAAAAGACTTTCAAAGATCTTTGCTTGCCTTTATAGGACTTTGGTTTTTCTTCAACATTCTCCTTACTTTAGTGACCTTTGAGATTTGGGCAATCAATTTTAACTTGCCCTGGTTTTCTACATTCATAATAGATAATATCATTAGAAGCATTAGAATTTCTATAATTCTTATCTTTGCTCCATTACTGATGATTGTTTGATTGAAAAATATAAGTTGTTTTGGAAAAGTATTAATTTTCTTTGGGAATATTAACTTTTAAATTTTGAAATTGAACACGTCATTATGAACAATATATCGCCTCGAAAGACGATCATATTGTTCCCTAATAGGTTCAAATTTCAAAATTCTAATTTTATCCAGATTATCGTAGTCAAACTCAAAGGGAGAATCACATTTGACCCCGGAGGATCAAAATGGAATTTAATCAATTGTTTGACTATGCTAATATGAATTAAAGATCATTAATTTTTTAATCAAAACCACGATAATAATTGGTATATCTGTCCGAAGAAAGAAGATATCAATCATTATCGATCGTCTGAAAAAGATGATAATGATCGCCGGGTTTGATTTTCCCAAAGAGAATTAATTGAGGTTTTGAAAAAATTGATTTTGAAAATCAGGTCTGGGTTTCTAAATCTCCTACGAGTGCAAGCCCTCGTAGTTAATTACATCATAGGAAAATTGAAAATTTTCCTACGAACACTCTCGATTAAAATAGCGGTAGTAATTTTATTTAGATTTTCAAAGATCAATATCAAAGGAGAAAAATGGTAGGAATTTCAAATGGGATTGGTTCGATGTTGAGCACTTATTTCTGGAGTCAAAGGAAGAAATGTAGGAGGTGTTTTGAGATTCTGAATTACTTCAGAAACACCCCAGTCTATCCTAATTGTTGGGCTCGAATTTGATTGAAAGTTATTTAAGTTTAAATGGTCAATTTTATTAGAAAGTTGGGATTAGATTCCCGGAGGTTGAGGTCTTATAGCCCGAGCTAGCCTCAGAACCTGAGTCTAAGTTGGGTACTAAAAAGTGACCCGAACCTAGCTAATGCAGTGCAAATCTGGACTTACCCCGGCCTGGATTGGGGAGCCAGCTAAGACCACCTAGGCGGCTTTTAAAATTGATCTAGTCCTTTTTAATTGTTGAGTGGTCGGGACGTTGTTAGAAAAGTTTAAAGGAATGGGCGCACCACCTAGAAGCAGATCCTTACTTGCCCTTAACTTATGTCGGGTATTTGATGTTAAATAAATGCAATTAAAGTTTTTAGAGATTATTTAAATTTGTTGGCGAATGCGACTCGAGACCGATTGTGATTGACGCGATTCTAATGATGTGTTAAATTTGAAATAAAGAAGTTATGAAATGAGAACTCCGCGGTCTCGGGCTTACTTCTTAAAACGTTTAGAGTTTCTATTGGAGCTTAAAATTTTTTTATTTCGATTTAAGTTGAATTTTTAATGAGTCCGTTTTAAACTACTCTAGAAGAATCCAAAGTTGTCCAACTCACTATGGCTCATTCAAACTCATATGTTCTAATGTATATTGAAAACTGTTAAAGTTCCAGGAAATCTTCAAATCAAAAAAAGTCAACAATCCGGTACTCCTTAGTCAACAAATTAGTTCAAATCTTCGAACCATTCAAACCTAGATATGTAGAACACAAGTTCAATCAGTGTCTTATAGTCTAACTGATCGTATTAGTCTAGTATTTTAATAAAATACTACTTTATATAAAATACTCTTAATTGATAAAGTCAATTTTTTGACCCTGGATTAAATATGATTAGAATAAGTCAGAGATTCCCAAAACTCGAAAATCACTTTAAAACTCCAGAAATAGTTTTTTATCTTAAAATTAGCAATCAAAACAATAGTTAAAATCAATCTAACATCATTAATATCTTGAACTCAAATTTAAAATCTCCCTTAAGCTTTCAACCAACAGAACTTCAAAACAACTTTAACAAATTGCCCTACCATAGGACAGTATCCAAACACACGGCCTACCTCACACCCTTTAGATGGGTTTGTTTAGACAACCAACTTCTAGTTTTAGGCTAGGCGTATTTATTTTTTCCGTTGCTGTGCCGGGTTTTCGAGCTTTCACTGCATGCTGGGTTGCTAGCTTTAGAATTTGATGTGTTTGTTACTTACTTTTCTGTACGTGTTGTGTGAGTAATTAGCCATTTTATAAATTTAAATATTTAACTGATTGAGATTGAATATTAACTGCTTGGGATTATATATATCTGCTGAATTATTAGGAATACCCTGCAGGATCGAGTCTAGATTTCTTATTTTTGATTAATGCTAAATTTATTTGCATTTGAGTTGCTGACTTTAAAAATACCTTGAGAATGGGATTTTAAAGCAAGTTCCATTTAAATCCAAATAAGGAAGGGACATCCCAAGGGGAGAGTCTCTATCATTTGACACTGTCCAGAATTTGGGATGACTTGAGAATATCTAAGAGAAAAGATATACACCCCATTCAAGAGGGGAGTTTTCTTTTCATTTGGATATCCTGAATCGACAGATCAAGAAGTTCACGAGAAGACAAAAGAATGTGATGACGAGAAGACCCATTCTCAAAGTCCTTAAGTCTTAGAGTAGAATCCGGGTTGTCGTCGTCAGAGTGCCCGGCCATTTACTTTTCCGCAAATTCTGATTTGTAACAATAAGTGGCACATGCCACATGGACATTCAATTTTGAGCTTATTAATTTAATTGATTTATTTATTAATTGATGGGTTGACTGTGATTAGGATTTTCTTTGTTCGTTTTTTTTGTGCTTTTCTAGTTTTTTTTGGGCTCTTGCATGTCGCATTTTGATTTAGCCTGGAGACCATATAACATCTGTCCTTAAGAAAAGAAAAGATCGTCCCCGAGGTTGAGTCTTATCTGATCCATATAACCGCAACCTCCGGGGAATTGATGGGAGTAGCGACATGGCAACTCCTGGGAATTTGATGGGCAAGGGTGGAAGAGCATCCGGAGGACTTAGGTGTAAAGGTCTTTTATCCCCACATGATCAAATGAAAGAGATCCAAGCCATTGGATATTGATCTAAGGGCTGGAGATAGGGTCTAGGAAGGTTCTAGAGTCCCCTTGAAATGCTGGATGGGCTTGGGTTAGAGAGGTTCAAATGAATCACTTTGGGTGCATAAAGGCCTATTGGGCCTTTAATGGGCCACTAAGCCAAAATTGGTTGACTTGGCCCAAAATGACTGGGTTTGACTCAAATGAGTTAAAATATTCAAGACATTGAATTGAATGAGTTTAAAAGTTTAAAGCATTGATCCGGGTTAAATTTGTTGAAATGACCCATTTGAACTCTTAAGGGCTCATTAGGTCAATCTTGGTTGACTTGGTCAATCAGGTGGGTCCAGGGTCTAGAAATGGGTTTAATCAATATGAATGATATTTGGAGACCATCGGAGGTGGTCTCGAGGTCTAGGAGGTCATTCAGTCAAAATGCCCGTTTTGACCCTTAAGGGCCTGTTTGGTCAACCAGGTTGACCCAGGGTCTGGGTTTGGGTTGAACAAGTTTGATTTGATATTTGAAACTTTGGAAGAGGGTTCCAAGCACATCGGAGGTCGTTTGGTTGAAATCAATATTTGAGTCCTTAAGGGGTATTTTGGTCATTTTGACCCCTGGTCAACTGGGGTCAAAGTGGGTCAACCAAGTAATGCAATTTGAATGTTCAATGAGTCATAATTAAGGGTTTGGAAGTGACTAGAGGCTCTGGTGAAGGCTCTAGGGTCAAAATTCACCAAGTGGCATAGGCTGTAAATATTTAAAGGTTTTACAGCCTTTGAATTTTGATTTAGATTCTGGGGTTAGAGACCTTAGAATGGGCTCAAATTTGAAGGGTAGCCTCCAGAGACATGTCTTACCACTTTGTAAGTGAAAGACTCTGAATCAGAGGTCAATTGACTGGGTTTTGAAGTGTTTGCAAAATCCCTGAAAAAGGTCTTTAGGACAGGGCCTTTGGACTTAGGATTTGGGTTTGAATTTTGGATTTGATCTAGATATTGAGTTTGATTAATTAAGTTTGAGTTATCTAAATCATTTATGATCATTTGGAGGATCATAATTAATTGGAGAAGGTTGAAGTTTGATTAGAAACAAGATTAAGGTTTGAACTGAAGATTAAGATCTTGAACTGGACTGGAGTCTGGATTTTGATTGAGGTTTGATTTGAATTGAGATTTGGGTTAGCTTAAGGCCATGATTGGTTTGAAGTCTAGATTGATCCTAGAATCTAAAGGGATTCTAGGGTCTAGGACTTAGAGGAGTCATAGGTTCTAGATAGGTCCTATGATATAGGCTCCTGAAGAATCCTAAGACCTAAATAGATCTTAAGGTATGGATCTAGGAGAATCCTAGAAGTTAAATTGACTTGGAAGAATCCTAGAGTCTAGGATAAATCTTAAAGTTTGAAATCTAAAAGAGTCATAAGATCTGGAATAAATCCTAAGATATAGATTTATCTGGAGGAATCCTAGGATCAATCGTATAACCTAGGATCTAAAATCTAGAAGGATCTTAGGATTCAGGAAAATCCTAGGGTCTGGATTAATCTGGGATCAGGATTAATCTAGGTTCAAGATTAGCCCAAGTGACCTCATACAAAAATGAGGTCAACAATGATTATTTTGCTTTTTCCTTAAAAAGCTTCTAAACTATCGATTTATCGGTGTAATTTTTTCCTCTCCTCCATTGAAGGAACTATTTGAATCATTAGCCTTTAAGGCTATAGTTTCATCTTTATTTCTTTCTCCTGTATTAAGTTGTCTTTGGCTTACTCCTTGCTCATAGAAAATAAGTGATCCAAGTAAGTTATCAATAGAATAAATATTTAGATCCTTGGATTCAGTAATAGCAATAATTTTTGCATCATAGGAAGAAGGTAAACAACGTAGAATCTTATTTACTTTTTCAGAATTTGCTAATTCTTTACCTAAAGCATACAGAAATATGATGATTTGTATAAACCTAGTATACATTTCAGATATATATTCACTAGGTTTCATGTTAAAGAGTTCATATTCATGGAGCCAAAAATTTAACCTAGATTGTTTCACTTCACTTGTTCCTTCGTAAGTAATACATAATATGACCCAAATTTCCTTGCCAGTTGTGCAAGTAGAAAGGCAAATGTAATTTTCAAATTTCAAAGCATAAAAGAAACAATTTAGACATTTAGTATTCAATTAAACTAAATCTCTATCATTAGTACTCCATTCAAAAAAAGGTATGCCAGTTTAACATTGTTTACTAAACATGAAGGTGTAGAATATCCCTCTTAAACTAACAAAAATTCATCAATTGTAAGAAAGTGGACATGCAAATTTTTCAAAAATAAAAAAAATTTATTATCAAATAGAGGTGGTCGTGTGATTGAATATCCTTCTACAGTATTTTGATTTTCAAAGTTAGCCATTAATTATTTTTTAAAATTTTCTAAAACTTTGCTTTTGAATCTTTCTCTGATAACACTCAAAAGTGCGTGAGGGTTGTGAAACCCTAATGAACTAGCCCGAGACTAACCAAGAGAGTGATAAATTGATTATTTAAAAAAATAGTGAAAAGAACTTTAAAAACTTTTCAAACTCACACACGATAATCGATACATCAGATACAGAAAGGGTAAATTTCTCAACAATGAAAACAGAAAAAGATTTTTCATCCATGCATATAATTGCAGAAAATAAAGTACAGAAAATAACTAGAATGAACACACAAACATTTATAGTGATTTAGTCAACCTGACCTACATCCACTTCTTAGAGACTGCTTCTCCAAGTACTATATTAAATAGTAGTGACTCTCCTTTTGCTCCAACAATAAGACAAAGAAGCCTGTACAGACGCTATTTTACCTCCCCGGTGTGGTAGAGAATCGTGACTCTTTTATAGGAAATGAACCTCAACTCTATTTTCAGCCTCCTGTTGATGGTTAGAGAACCACAACTCTATTTTCACCCTTCTAGTGTTGGTCAGAGAACCACAACTCTATTTTCAGCTTCGTGGTAATGATTAAAAAACCATGATCTTTATAGAATAACTTCTTCTCCAGAGCCACAGAGAATCCAAGTAAACACTTGTAAATATTAGGCAAGATTTTTACTTAAAACAACCTTGTGAATTCCCTTACAACTTCTCCCTCACAAAATCTCCCTCTCTTCTCTCGCAAAGCACTCATTCTTTTCGCCCTCAAAGCTCTTTCTCCTAAAGTCTCAACAGGCAAAGATTTTATGATAAGAGTATTAGAAAAGCTTAAGTAGTGGGTTTAAAAAAATCCTAATTTTCAAGAGATCTATATTCTGCTCATATAATATGATACACGTATCATACAATACTATTAGTGTAATCCAGACTCATCCAACAAGATCGTTCAGATGAACTGTTCAACTTTTATACATTTTTGTACAGTACAATCATAACATCATATGATATAAACTACAAAAATTCTTTCTATTCATTTGGGTTGATCCTTCGGACGGCCAACCTCGTACATGGGCTATCTTTAAAGACCGTGTACATCATATGATATGATTAGTACAAAAATCATGGATTTCATTTGATAAAATATCTAAGACGGCCAATTTCATACATGGGTAATCGTATAGTATGAACTACATCATATAGTACAATTGGTCACAATAATTATCCATGATTTGATTGCTTGTATCGGGAGATTAATTAAGAAAGATTTTAATTATGGTATAAAGAATAAACTAAATTGTATGTTATGATCAGCATATAATTAGTATCTTCCTTAACCTCTAGCAATTAAGATTTTGACAGAGTACAACAGATCATACATTATGAATTAAAATCATACATTATAAAATCAAATTGTATAGTACGAAGATAAAATCATATAGTACAAATTTCTTAAAAAACAAAACTCTCTCAAAAATATTTTTATCTCTCCCCATATATGTGTGCAAGGTTACTCAGCAATGATATCCACTCAACTACATGATATAACAGAAGAAAGGAAAAAATACATTATAAAATAAAATTTAACTATAACCCTAGTCTTTCCAGTCTTGAGCTGATCATAATGACAAGTGATCAGTGGAGTCATTTCCTGAAATATTAGTACTCACAAAAATAAAACAAAATATCACATAAATAAGATAAAATAGTATCTTACACAATAATATTTGTTATCATCAAAATCATAATGCTTAAATTAGGATTGCAATAATTATTTATATGGTCCTGGCACTATTACAATTATTATTATCGATACTAATTTAGTACTGATATTGGTTACTATTCTAACATAGTGACTATAGTTGACTTATTATGTAAATGACTTATTTATTAATTAATTGATATTATAGATCGATTGATTGATTAATTGGAGTTTTATGATTAAATATTGACAAACTAATTATGATGTGTGATATATTATAGACCTATTAATGAGTGGTACATATAATAGATATTGATATATATATATATATATATATATATATATTTCCTCTTATGATTTAAAGCATATTATTCTCTTTTACCTTGTATTGATTTCAGTTATAAAATTTTGGTTATTTGTTGGGCTATATGTTCATTACATTATTTTATATATTTTCAGGAAATGATAAGAATCCTGCAAAAGTTAAGAAACCAAAACGCTCTAGTTAAATGGCTAAAATGAAAAATAGAGGCAAATCTTCCACTATAAATCTCGAGGCTTAACATTGACATACATGATATATAAGATACATTAGACTACTATATGACACATATGATGCATGATACTGATATAAATTATATACACATGATATATGATACATAAGAGGCTAACTGTTAGTTATGCAAATGCAGAGCTTAGTGCCTTAGCTTACACATAACATTTAGTTCTTTAAAGATAGTTTAATTTGCTAATATGTAAGTCTTATTTAACATAAGTGCACGTGTTATATCAAGTAATATAATGATGAGAAAAGTCTTGATGCCACGAAAAATATAAAAAATTTCTTAGGTTCACCTTTCTACCAAACTGTTAAATTTATCTAGCCTGATAATTTGAAGTGGGTGGTGCATAATAAGTTAAAAAGTTTCAAATGCAAAAAGTAAATTCATTATTTTTTTAAAAGTTCTAATTCTATGATATTTAAAAATGCATTATTGCATTAGATTGGTTTTTTACCTGTTATTGATGTGGATCGAATCATAACTACATGTCGTCTCTTTTAACCTTGTCGGAGTATTAGTTCGACGATAGTAGCCTAGTGAAAATGGTCGGGCGAAGGTCCAACAATGGATGTCAGGCATTGGAGGTTTGATGATGATCGTTGGCCTGCAACAATCGAGAAACGAAGGGTTTACTGGCGGTTATGCCCAGGTGGAGCTATGAGATATCTCAAGCCTTTAAGCTCTCTTGAATCTTTAGCTAATGGTTCCCATCATGTAGAGAGTGGAGACATATTTATAAATTTTTGGGAGTGGCATGCCCTATAAATATAAAAAAAAAAAATCTAGAGTACTCTATTGGATGGACCATATTGATTCTCTCAATCATAGATTGTCTATTTAACATTTAAGCCATTAATGATGTTGTAATTAAGCAATATTGGGCACGTTGGATTCAACTTGTTGAGTCATTCGATTCAACTATAAGCATGGAAAATTTGAAGATCAATTGGTCATTTGATTAATGCCCTGATATTTTAAAATGTGATTTAGACCCCTAATTTGGGTCCATTCATGCTCAAATTGGACTATATATTTGGTTTCATTGGATTCGTTTAATTAAGACGTTCAGTTCGATTACATGTTTGCTATAATTAGTTTTCAAATGGCAATAAATTGAATATTGGAAGTTTTTAATAAAAAAATGCCTCGCGATTCTTTCCCGATCAAGACGATCTTTGGTGATGCATCATTCATTTTTGTTGATTCATCTCACCTTTTTATTTTTTATTATGTTAGACATAATATTCTTCATCTTGTTAATGGCATGCTTCACGATAATCACACATTTTAGGATGTTTAATTGGAATTGTCTTTAAATTAAATCACACGAAACTATATTGAAAATGTTAAGTCAAAAAATAGCCAAAAAGATAAATAATGAATAATTCTAGAGTAATAAACTCTGAGATTCCAATAAAATAAGCTTGAGTACATAATTGCATCTTATAGACAAATTATCCAAAATTGTGTAAACTAAGCTCACACCTCAACCCCTTATTTATACATTTGCATTGGAGCTTGAGCATTAAGAATTGACTACATACATAGTTATACAAAACATAAGATAAAAATACATTAGTTGTACAAATCATTTTTATTAAGTCGTCACTAGGAACGACTTTATAGATAGAAATCGTTATGGACACGACTAATAGGCTACACTCGTCAGACTAGAACCAATTCTAAGATTATATAGTCACTCACTTGAGGTGACTTATATTATAAACTGACAAATCTCTTTTGAGTTGAATCTGAATTGATCGAATTAACTTTGCTTGAACCGGCTTAATTTAGTTTAAATCGTACGGCTTATCTTGAATCCCATATTTTATACATTTGAATTCACAAATGTTGATCAACATAGCTTGTTAATTGTAATATGCTTGTGCTTTGCTCCATAATAAATGAACCAAATATATAAAAAAAAAACAAAATTTAATCGGCCTCAATGTCCTTAAAAGAAGTAAGATTATTACAAAAACTAAAAGCCCGTAAAAGGAAAAGAAGAACAAAAACAAAAACTAAAGTCGCCTAAATTCCTACGCGCTCTCCTGGTCAAATAACGACGGCAATTTGCAATTTTTCACAATCCCTCACATGCGATGCAATGTACATTATACATCTCGGCGTTACGGCCGTCAGACCACCACAATTCCACTCAACTCCTCTTTTTCTACTCTCCTTCCAGAACCTCAACAGCGGACCGCTCCCCTACCCGGAAGGCGTCCCTGGTCAAAAAGCTCATTTTTTTATACTATCTCACTATATAATTCACACCAACTCCCCTCCCTTCCCCAGAGCATATCGGCAATAACCAGCTCATCTTCTTCTTCCTCGAACGTCTTATACTCACCAAATGAAGAGATTGGGCGGCTCCGAAGACGGATACCACTCCGACATGGTGGAGACGGAGAGTGTCGGCAGCGACCGAGTGGCCTATAGCGGACCGTTGAGCGGTCCGCTTAACCGGAAGGGCGGAAAGAAGAGCGCGCGGTTCAACATACCGGAGTCGACGATAGCGGGGACTTCCGCGGCGGACGACGACGCGTATGTGGAAATCACGCTCGACGTGCGCGACGACTCGGTGGCAGTGCACAGCGTGAAGGCGGCGGCGGGGGGCGAGATCGAAGACCCGGAGGTAACGCTGCTCGCGCGGACACTGGAGAAGAAATCTTCCTCGCTGGGCTCGTCGGTCATCCGGTCGGCTTCGTCGAGGTTCCGCCAGGTTTCGCAGGAGTTGAAGCGGCTCGCGTCGCTGACGAAGCGGACCGGGCCGGGGAGAATCGACCGGTCTAAGTCAGCGGCAGCGCATGCGCTCAAGGGGCTTAAGTTCATTACGAAGACGGCTGGTGGGGCGGCTGGGTGGCCGGCCGTGGAGAAGAGGTTCGATGAGCTTGCTGTGGATGGAAAGCTGTCGCGGCCTCTGTTCGGACAGTGCATAGGTATGGCTAGCTTCTTCCTTTTCAGCCTGTAATAAAGAAACAAATAATGGCAGTGATCGAAACTAAGAATGTTACTAATTGGTTCAGGGATGAAGGATTCCAAGGAATTTGCAGGGGAGCTATTCGACGCTTTGGCTAGGAGAAGAAATATCGTCGGAGATTCGATTACAAAGGCTGAACTTTGGGAGTTTTGGGAACAGATCTCCGATCAGAGCTTTGACTCTCGGCTGCAAACCTTCTTTGACATGTAAATTAATGATCTTTTTACTCGCGCATTTTCTTAACCAAATAAACGCTTAGATTTTTTTTTTTTTTTTTTTTTTTTATCTAAGGAGATATTTCTTCATTGATAAATTCAAGATTTTTATTTAGAGATTAGCCCTTTGAAATGCCAATTGGAATTATTTCAGGGTGGACAAAAATGCTGATGGCAGGATAACCGAAGAGGAAGTCAAAGAGGTGAGAAAATATAAGCTTGATTTGTTGGAAAATATTTAGCTTATTGATTAGAGTTTTCAAAATTATTATTTTTTAATTGTTTTTAAAGATAAAATTTTTAAAAATATAAATTGAAAATTTATTTTTCAAATATAAAGTTTATTTTTACAGATTATTTTTCCTTATATAAAAGCAGTCAAAAAAATTCTAAATGAAATCTTAATGATAAATTTTTTAATTTTCCACATTTATTAACACTATATAATCTAAACATTAGTATCTGTTAAACAAATAATAAAAAAAACTATCTATCAATATAAAAAAAAATTACAAATTTAAATTAAACGGAGCTTAAAATATTATATCATTTATTTTCCTATAAAGTTACAAAAAAGAAATGCATTAATGAAACCACTCTAAACTTAACGTTTTTATCATTTCTCTTCAGAGTTTTTGCAATTAGGAAAAGTATTAATTAATTTTAACCAAATTACCCATTCCTCCTTCATATATGAGCAGATCATCACCCTAAGCGCATCAGCCAACAAACTCTCAGTGATCCAGGACCAGGCCGAAGAATACGCCCGGATGATCATGGAAGAACTAGATCCTAGTAATCTCGGATACATCGAGGTACACACAAATTTCTAATCCCCTAATTTCAACGCAATTTCACATCAAAATGCTCTATTATGTGAAATCCCTCCAATAAAAAGAAGCTAAACTCTTAAATATTGACGTATTTTTGATGTAATGGTTGAAATTTCATTAAGAAATTCCAATGTTAGCCATGCTCGTGCCAGAGAAATTCTGGAATTGGGAGGATAAAAATATGAAGCCATTAAGTCGAAATAGATAATACCTCATTATTTAAGAATTTGAGCTGTTAAATACTACTTTTTATTGAGTTTGAGGTGTTAGAGCATCTCCAACCGAAAACCCAATTTTCCACTTCAAAACAAAATGTGGTAATTCTGCTCCAACCGAACTCCATTTTTCTCATAACTGTTTTTCTCCATTTCACTGGCAAATCCCGTTGACACATAAAAATTTAGCGGGTGAACAATGAGACTCCAATATTGACGTCGCACTGTTCTCCTATAAGCGACGGAATAACGACAAACAGTTGTTTGGAGTTCCATTTTAGATGCTTTTTTTTTTTTTTTTGGGAAATAAATACCGCTCTTGATATTACAATCATTGGCTTCTTCATCAGATATACAATCTAGAAACCCTTCTATTACAAGCACCAAACCAATCGGTGCGTGTCGGAACAACCAACAGCCGGAATCTAAGCCAGTTGCTCAGCCAGAAGCTAAAGCCGACGCTGGAACCCAATCCCCTCCGCCGCTACTACCAGAGCGTCAAATACTTCGTCCAAGACAACTGGAAGCGAATATGGGTGATTTCCCTCTGGCTCACCATCTGCGCCGCCCTCTTCGCCTGGAAATTCGTCCAATACCGCCGCCGCGCCGTCTACCACGTCATGGGCTACTGCGTGTGCGCCGCCAAAGGCGCTGCAGAAACTCTCAAGTTCAACATGGCGATCATCCTCCTCCCCGTTTGCCGCAACACCATTACTTGGCTTCGCAACAAGACCAAGCTGGGCGGCGTCGTCCCCTTCGACGATAATCTCAATTTCCACAAAGTGATTGCGGTGGCCATAGTTCTGGGCGTCGGGACGCACGCCATTACGCATCTGACCTGCGACTTTCCGCGGCTTCTGCACGCCAGCGACGAGGCGTACGTGCCGATGAAGCCTTATTTTGGAGACACGAGGCCGAACAACTACTGGTGGTTCGTCAAGGGGACGGAAGGGTGGACGGGGATTGTGATGGTTGTGCTCATGGCGATCGCCTTCACATTGGCGACGCCGTGGTTCCGCCGCGGTCGGTTAAGCCTTCCCGGGCCGCTTAAGCGGCTGACCGGCTTCAACGCGTTCTGGTACTCGCATCATTTGTTCGTCGTCGTCTACATCCTCCTTATCATACATGGGATCTTCCTCTACCTCAGCAAGGATTGGTACCACAAGACGGTATGTAGATACAGACACATATTGTTATTATAAGATAGATTTTTATTTTTAATTATGAGCTTCATAAACTGGCCGGGCTTGTGGTTACAGACATGGATGTACCTGGCGGTTCCAGTGATTCTCTACGGGACAGAGAGGCTGATCAGGCTGTTTCGATCGAGCATCAGAGCCGTTAAAATTTTGAAGATTGCGGTGTACCCGGGCAACGTGCTGGCGCTTCATGTATCGAAGCCTCAAGGTTTTAGGTACCGGAGCGGCCAGTATATTTTTGTCAACTGTGCTGCAGTCTCCCCCTTTGAATGGTAATTCATTTTAACATAGTAGGCGTATAAAAATAATTAAAAAATCATCATAAATAAAAGATTTCATTTGGGATGATTTTATGAGGAAGCAACTTTTTAGTATAAAAATAAATTTTTTATATTAAAAAGCTGGATTAAAAAGTAGCAAGAAAGACCTTCTAAATGAAGGAGAATTAACAATATCAAATATTTATCCCACTACATAGATAGGCTATAAAAATCTCTTTTTTTTTTATTGAGTTTGATTTAGAGTCAAAGTCTCATTTTTTTCTCGATTGAAATCTTAATTAATGAAAAATGATTTTTTTTTTTGTTTGAATTGAATTGAATAGGCATCCATTTTCGATCACTTCGGCGCCACAGGACGATTATGTTAGTGTTCATATTCGGACTCTGGGGGACTGGACCAGGCAGCTAAAGGTGGTATTTTCCGAGGTGAGTGAGGATCCAAGCCCAGGCCAACTTATTTTGGTATCACAGGCGTTAATGAATACTGATGGGTTGCTTTCTATTGCTGAATCGGTCGAATTAGGTGTGTCAAAGGCCAACTGATGGCAAAAGTGGACTTCTTCGAGCTGAGTACGACGACATGGACGACCGGAGCCCCAACCAAAGGTAATAAATTTTATATCCCAAATCTTTACCATCTAAGAGATCCTTTTATTCAATTTATTTTGGGATTACTACTATATATATAAAAAACTTATATTTAGCTGATCTCACAATAAATTCAATAGCTTTTTAGCCCATCCTAATATAGACTTCATTGGAGATAGCTTTCATATTACTTAATAAAACAACTTTTTAGTATAAGATTCTTTTTATATAAGAAGATTTTATATCAAAAAATGCTTTAGAAAGCAATAAGAAAGCTGTCCCAAATAAATTCATAAATTGTATTAGAAATATCCTAATATAACGTTCAGAGGCAAATTCGGCCGCGCCACGTTACCCGAGGCCAGTTGCATCCAAGTGACATGATGTGTTCGGATTCGCCTCCGAACAATCCAGACACCGCACGTAATAATCTCTCCTCACTTGGGCTTAATTCGTTTGGGACAACTTTCTATTGCTTCTTAAAATGACTTTAAAAGGATATCTTGACATAATTTATATTAAGATAAGTTTTGCATTGCACTCTAAATTCAATATTTTTTTTTTTTTTTGAGAGTAGAATCTTATATATTTTGATGATGAACATATTATATATGGCTTATAATACAGCTTACCGAAGGTGTTGATAGATGGACCATACGGTGCGCCAGCGCAAGATTACAAGAAATACGACGTGGTTTTGCTGGTCGGACTGGGCATCGGGGCCACGCCCTTCATCAGCGTCGTGAAAGACATCGTTAATAATATGAAGATGGTGGAAGCAGAGGGGGTCGCCGACGACATCGAGGCCGGACAAAACGTCTCGTCTGGGCGGACCTTTAGGACCCGGCGAGCGTATTTCTATTGGGTGACTCGCGAGCAGGGGTCGTTCGAGTGGTTCAGGGGAGTGATGAATGAGGTGGCGGAGACGGACAAGAAAGGAGTGATCGAGCTGCATAACTACTGCACGAGCGTGTACGAGGAAGGCGACGCTCGCTCTGCGCTTATCGCCATGCTTCAGTCGCTCAATCATGCTAAAAATGGCGTCGATGTGGTCTCTGGGACTCGCGTGAAGTCCCATTTCGCTCGCCCTAATTGGCGCAATGTGTTCAAGCGCATCGCACTCAATCACCGAGGGCAACGTATTGGTACGCCTTTTTTCTTCCTTGCCTTTTCTTTTTTTTTTTTTATATTCTTGCTTAATATTTATCTTAAAAAGAATTGGATTAAAAAAAATTAGCACGAGTTAAAATTTATTATTAAAATATTAATAATTTGGATTTATTAATATATATTGTCCTTAGCAGTATATGATAGTTTTAAATGTTTTACAAGGAATCAAATTTGATAGATAATTTATAATATGATTTATCTATAAACGCGATAAGAGATAAGATAAATTATTCAAATATATATTTTGCTAAATTAAAAATGTTAAAGATGTATACTAATTTTGTCGAAATCTAAATAAAATTATATGGCATTATAAAAATGTCCAAAGCTACCTATCCTTCATTTTTGTCGATACACAATATATTATTCGAAATGTGTGGTTTAGGATTTGTTTGGGAATTAGTAAAGTTTTTTTTATTAAGATGATTGTGAAGATGATATGCTAAAATTATTATTTTTTTAGATTGCTATGAGAGAGATAAATATATTTATTTTAAAAATGTCTGAGCAACTTTTTAATAGTTATTTCATATTACTTTTTAAAGTAGTTTTTTAATTTTATATTAAAAAATTCATTTTTAGAAATAGTAAAAAAATTGATGTGTATATTATAAGCATGTTCTTTAAGAAAAAATCAAGGGAAATTTACATACATACCACTTTATAACATCCTATTTACATATCTAACACCTAAAATTTTAATATTACATGCATACCACCCTATATTATTTTAATATCAAATATACCACTTATATTTCTTTCCATCCACTCATATATTTCATTTCTACCACTCATATTTGATATGAAAATGAACTATGAGTGGTATGTATGTAATATTAATATTAAATAGAATAGTATTAAGTGGTATATATGTAAATCTCCCAAAAATCAAATAACTATTTTTTAACATATTAATAATTCTAATTATAAAAATCGCTTTCATTTCATAGTTTGGGACTTTTAAAATTTGTTTGAGATAGTTTTTTTATTATTTTATTTTTTAAATTATAATTATAATTTTATTTGATTATTGATTTGTCATTATTTTAAATAAAATTATGATGAAAAATTATTATTTTTAAAATATTTTTTCATGATAATTTTATAATTATCTTTATAAAAATTTATTCATTTTAAATAGATTATTTATCTTTTCCTGTCAACTTAAAAAAAAAAAAAGCATATATGTTAGGTCTCCACATTTGAATTATTACAAGAAAAAGGTATTGACATCTTTCAGTACGATATGTTCCGCTTTTCTCATTTCTTCTCACATGCAATACTATTAGAGTTTCTTTTTATAAAATACTCTAACTATTTGAATCATTGGTGTCATAATTTTATCATAAAATCAACTAAAATTAGATTATAGCCATATTTCTTTTCTCTTAAATCCCATTTTCAAAAAAATTATTACTTTTTAATTAAACATTCACAAAAAATTTATGCCAAAATTTTAAAATTCTTTTTGGACATTTAGGTTTTGTCTACGACCTCTCTTTTACTGTTTTTTAAAATAAAATTTTAATACAAAAATGAAAATTTATATATTAGAAAGCTATTCTAAAAAACAGTAAAAAAATTGTCCCAACTAACTCTTAAATTTAATTTGAGATTACTTTCTTATTTTTCTTTTAAATGATAAAAAATTATGTACTAAAAAATTATTTTCAAAATTATCTCAAATAAAAATTTAATCAAATAATATAAACTAATAGATTTACTCAAATTTTAGATTTTTTTAATTGATAATCAAAACTCATTAAAAGTGGATGAGCTACTATGAATCTTTTAACTCACAAAGTTTTACTCTTCATTTATGATGTGATGCTTACCTTTAATTCATGAAATCGCGGTGCCTTTAGAGCTTATACAAGTGGGACCCATTTTTTCGCACTTCTCTGCCTAAGTGGGACCCACATGTACCCAAACATCGCTGACAAGAGGTGGTGGATGGGATCGTGGAACAGAGAAATTCTTAGTGCTTGTACGTTAGGTGTTGACTTTATTCCAAATAATCTATTAACGAATATTTTGACTTTTTATTTTTAGCGCGTGCCAGCTAGCTTAGCTTAGTGAATATTTTTTCAAAAATTATTATATTCATAAGTTTATTTAAATATTTTTTCTTGTTATATTTTCAATAATTTGTAAAACAAATTGTGATAAAAAACTATTTTTTTATAATCATAATAACGAAATTGTTTTTTTTAATAATTTAATTTTATAAAATATTGTACAAATAGACTAAAATTTATATTTTTGTTTGCATTTTTTAAATGTTATAATATTTATTATTATTATTACTATTTTGATGCTAAATAAGGCAATTTTTCTTTTGCAGGAGTATTCTACTGCGGAGCTGCAACCCTTACGAAGGAGCTACGGCAACTGTCGCAGGATTTTTCGCACAGGACGAACACGAAGTTCGATTTCCACAAGGAGAACTTCTAATCCTCACCGTCCATTCTTCATTTATTACATGATCTACACCGTCTATAGTCGACGTATATATATATTAATGGATCCATTCGAGAAGGCATTGGATCCTTATATAATTATTATATAAGAGTTAATTATTCTTAGATTTTTTTTTTAGAATGATTAGTAACGAAATATGAAATTAATGTAGGTAGGATTCGATTGCAAATTTTGTCAATAATTTTTAATTTTTTTAATTAGTTAAATTAATTAACTCTCATAATTAATTAATTAAAGATTGGTCTTTTCCTTAGCTTCTTGCAAAGCTTGCTAATAAAATGTAATCTCAAATAGATTTTTGTTCTTTATTTGTTATATTTGGAAATTACTTTTTTTTTTTCCGAGTGAGAAGATAAAATGGGAGCAAAATAAGTTAAACATTTTTTATATAATTAAGTGAGATCATCATTGTAAAATGAGAACATCAAAATTTATGTAAATATTTTAGTTTAAATAAGATTTCAATTGGTATGATTTTTTTATTGTTTCTTAAAGTATAAAAATTAAGATTTTGTTTTGAGATTTTTTTTTATTGCTTCTAATTAAAGTAGCTTCTTAGTATAAAATTTTTAATTTTCGTACTTAAAAAGCTACTTTAAAAAAACAGAAAAAGCTGCCCCGAACAGAGAATAAAATTTTCGTGTTAGAAAATTGATTTAAGAAGCAATAAGTAAGCTATATTAAATGAAGCCTAAATCTATATCCACGAATGCACAAATATAGAATAATAATAACAAGTTTCAAGAGAAAATATGAAGGATTACAATTTACAAAGGTTGAGATATGATCAAAGATATTAGTCTTGAAAAAGAAAGGGGAGTCATGTAAAGAAGAAGATGATGTTGTTGCTCCAATTATTCTCTTCACCCATTATTGCCAACGACAATCTTAAGTGAGAATCAACATTCTAGAGTCAAATCTAAATTAATCAAATTTGAATGAAATTTGATTTGATTTAATCTTACAAAGTCCATACCCTCATAATGGTGTGATCAATACCCAAATGAATTCTTCAGTATCACTGAGTATTAGGTTTCATTTGGGACAGCTTTCTTACTGCATTCTAAAGCAGCTTTCTTGTAAAAAATATTATTGAATTAAAAATTTTTGTACTAAAAAGCTCCTTTAGAAAGCAGTATAAAAGTTGTCCAAAAAAAATCTTAGTTAAATATTTGGATCGATTATTCTTGTGATTAAATAGCTTTCAAGTAGCCAATTAGTGTCTCTGATAGATTAGATATGACCAGCCTACAAAAAAATTAAAACTTTATAAAAGATACATTTATTTCATTGCTATTGTCAAAATGTACTATGTACCGAAACTTAATGTGAGAAAATAACTCTCATGGTCCCTTAATTGAAACCTCTTTTCTTAATCATTAAAAAAATGAATACTAGCATGTAAAAACTCCTATTGATTTAAATTGTTTATGAAAGGATTTTAATTATATTAATATTTCAAGAAATGAATGTTTTTTATTACCTATTAATGATATTAAATTGCATTTATAAGGAGTGAGAATCATGAATAATTTAGTATAAATTTTACACCCTTGGCTGATTGAAAATTGCATGCTCAGTGTTGCTCCTTTCAGTAAGATTATCCCTCTTGTTATTTTCTTTGATATGATAAAAACAACTATTACTTCTATGATTAAAGAAGATTTACAAATTTAACATTAGTTGTTTCATTGAAAAGGAAATTCTTTTGATGTAAAAGAATGCATTCATATTGATAAAGCCTACTCATAGAATAATCATGCTACTATTTGTAGAAATTTAACACTTTAAACCTTGTACTTGTATAAATTTGTATAGGCATCATACATTATAGATATAAGACAATGAATAGAAAAAATAATAATAATTTCAAAATAAAAACATGAAATGCCATAAATTGGTATACTCTTCCTATTATTTCCTTTCAATTATAGCCATGGGCAGTAACAATCTTGCTTTACTTCTGTCAAATGACTATTTGGCATATTTCTAAAAATTTAGGCTTCATTTGGGACAATTTTTTTACTGCTTTTTGAAGTAGCTTTTTAGTATAAAAATTAATTTTTTTATACTTGAAAGCTGCTTCAAGAAGCAGTAAAAAAGCCATCCCAAACGAAGCCTTAGTTATCTTCCTTTGTATACCACACTATTGGAAGAACACATTCACATCTTAAAGTATTTTATGTTTTTAGGGTTGATAAAATAGCTAGAATGCTATGCCTCTTGTAAAATTTTCAAATTTAATTTAGAATTATAAACATATATAGATACTATATTTTATCTTAGAAAACCACCATTATTAACATTAAAAACTCTCATCTTTTTTCCTAATCTCTCTTATTCAATAAATTTGTTGAATTCATCATCTTATTTGTCTTTTTTTGGGTTCTTGTTTTGTAGATTGAATAATCATTTGGTTCAGTAACACTAATATCTTTTAATCTTTTGATTTCATCCCTTATAGTTGCAATTTTATCTATTCCCTTGTTAAATGAGGTTCCATGGTATTGGACATCTTGTAGTAATGATATATTTTCATTCAAAACATTAATAGGGACTTTTTGCTTCACTTGAATGATTTTGAATGTCTGGATCATAGTCCTTGATTAACTCTAAACACTTTATTTTTTCTTAAAGCTTTTTATGTCATGTGAATATGTATTATAAAAAAAATGTAATAGATAAACACCTAACATTTAATACTGTACAAATAGTTTTCATCTATTTATTATAATGGTTAAAATAGGTAGTGATAAATAATTGGTTGGATGATTTTTCACAGGATTCTTTAAATGTGTACATACATACATACATGCATGTGTCGCCGCTCTATCAGATTACAACATAACAAGTTTCGAAGATCTTTGGATCAACCTCTTCCCTTGTTTCTCTCATGCAAATTTGATTTCAAAGCTACTTTAAATCAACGAAAAGCTTGTCTAAGACTTCGACCAAATCTTATTTTGATGTTAAAATTTGGTGGCTAGTAAACTTGCAATCATATGCAAACCATATCTATCATAATTACCACCACATATATGTTGCTCTATTAATGGGAAAGAAATCAATAGTTGTAAGAAATCACTTCTTCTTTTCCTTCATTCAATTAAGTGTAGTAGTGAATGTCTAAGAAATGATTGGTGAAGTGATTAGAAGTTGGTAGTTTTCTTCATTAGTGGATATAGAGTAACTTCTTTGTTTGTTGTTTGAAAAATAATTTGAATGGCCAGAGGTGCTATTTGGCAATCAAAGATCCTAATAAAAAATGAACAACTAATACATATGATGATGACTACTAAGGTGGTCAAATATAAGAGGCAATGGGCTTTCCTCTATCTTTGATAAATAGAGCCAATGAAGGAATCATTTTTAAGTTTGGAATAAGTGAGTGTGTGTGTGTGTGTGTGTGTGTGTGTGTGAGAGAGAGAGAGAGAGAGAGAGAGAGAGAGAGAGTATAATAGAGAGAGAAAGAGGGTGAAGAATATTAATGAGATAAAAGTAAGGAATATTTTTTTATCTTTAGATTAGTTGACATTATCTATGTGTGCTAAATCATGGATATAAGCAAATCTCGCAAACTTTTTATAAACTTTTTTATTATAACCAAATGCATTGTTTATAACACACACAAAGATAATACCTTGAACTAGATGCCAATCATCAAGATATTTTGAGCAAGTATTAAATCTATTGCTAGTGATTCAAGATATATAATAAGAGATAAAATTTGTAATTAAGTGGGAGCATCTATAATTCAAATGGGCATTAAAAGAAAATTACTACATTAATATGATGAAGTCATAGAGTAAAATAAAAGTTATGGTAAAGGTTGTAATGTATACTATGGATGGATTAAAGCATTATGATGTCCCAACCTTAATGTTAATTGATTGGTGTACCATATAAAAATGATTCTATCTTTTAGGTTGGCATATCAAAAATTAATCTCTAGTTGGAAGATGTCATGATTTAAGGAAGCTCAATTTTCTCATATTTTTATCATGTAAGTTTATTTTCGCTTTTTTTTTTTTTAATCTATGAAAATTTTAAATAAGATTCAGATCAAATATGTTATTGATTTTGAAGTTTTGTGGATAAAAAACACATGTTTCTATTCACTACTAATTATTTTTATCTTCTAATATATTCTTCTTTATAGAACTAAAATAAAGAAATAGTTCAAAATCATCATTCATTATTCCTTCATGTAGCCAATATAAAAACCCATGTTAAAAAACTAGCTGGTGGATTGCTCGAAAAATATTTATTTTTTCTTGTTCAGTGCCATATTGAGGGATTAATTTTTTGGATGGATAAGTAACAACCATTGAAGGGGTGAAAGCGACATTAATTGGAATGCCTTATCAAGCAAAAAATTTGGTGAATACTAACCATTGAAGGGGGGTGACAATTGATGAGGTTGTCCTACATAAGATATGGATGGTGTGAGAAAAATAATTAAGAATAGAGAATTTTATCTTTGGACTAGGAGATATATGTCTCTATATGCAATTATAAATGTAAATAAATGTCAAATAACTATATAAACACTCTTATGTCATTTTCCTAGTGTTCATGCAATTTTTTTCTCCATTTTCTTGATAGTCACAGCTCTTGAGTACATGCTTTTTCTCAAAACAAATCATGATCACTTACGTAATGCATCTCTATAAATAAATGTCATAATTGGCTAATTTTATTACTCCATGGACTGCACTAATTTATTAATCAAATACTTGAAAAAATATAAATTATATAATTGAGGTACCTTGATGATATCCATGGACATGTACCTTTGGAAACTATACTAATGATATAGCCTTCTTGTCGTGAATTATGAAGATAGTGTTGTATGTAGCAAGATGCCTATGAACACTATTGAATTTCTTTAATAAATAAAATTTTGAGCCAATGCCTAAGTATGTAACTTCTATTCTTGCAGTGTAATCATATTTTGATTATTGAAACATCATCAGAAAATTCATCAATCAAGTATAAATCTTTTTTGGCAGGTTGTGATCTTCTGAGCATAATATGTTCACAACTTCTTGGTGTGTGATGTTTCTTTGAATATAACATATTCACCAATCAATCCTAGCATGTGGTGTAGTACTGGTGATCATAACATATTTTCCACTTCTTAGTTTGTCGAGTTCCTTTGAAAAGAGCATGTCCATTAATCCTTCTCAGGATATGGTGCTTCTGTGAGCATAACATTCTCCCAACTTCATAGTGTGTGATATTTAGTTGAACACAACATATTCACCAAAAAATTTTCATATTGTGTAGTGATCCTGTGAACGTAACATATTCACAACTTCTTAATGACTGGTGTTCCTTTGAATACATGTTCACCAACCCCTCCTAATGTGAGGTGCTCCTATGAGCATAACATGTTTTCCACTTGGTAGTGTGTGGTTCTCTTTCGAGCATACCATGCTCACGAACTCCTTCCCAACATGTGACATGATTGAAATTCCAACTCTTTATTATTTATCTTTCCGTTTCAATATGATCAGATGAATATTGAATTATCATTCCTCACTACTTTGATTTGTTTAGTTGGAGATTGGACATATTTACTATTCTCCTTTCATTTCAATGGTTCAATGAGATAAGGAAGACATTTGACTACTACCATCGTGTTCATTATGTCATTTTAATTCAATTGGATTTACATTGAGCTTTTCCACATCACAATTTTTATATAGTCGGGTGAAATTTTATCTACTTTATGATTGTGCCCAACTAGTTTGACCTAATCAAACATATATCTTTTTTTGGTTGGTTACTTAGTCATGAGGAGACCAATAAACAAAATTTCATGTTCTATTTATAGTAAGTTAATTTTTCTTAGATGGTAGAAAGGTTAACATAAACATATGAAGTTCTCTTATTATTCATCACATCTTTTGGAGGTCTCTTAATTGACCTCGTTTTTAGCACATACCTCATGGGACTCATTCATTCGCTTTGTAGGATAGTCCTTCATTGACTATGATAGATGTTAGCTTTGAGAGCTATCAATTGACTCAAATTTATGATTTTTTTGTGCAACCACATGTCAAGATAGGTTGAATAATTTGTGATGACCCTAATTCATCTCCATTCTTGGATAGTCCAATTTCTATTTTGTACATTGCAATATTATTTTTTATTATATGTGGGAGCACGTGTGACAAGTGTGACTACTATATGCCAAAGTTTTTACATGGTTCCATGCACATTGTTATATTTGAGTGAAACATTTGTCCATCCAAAAATCTTTGATCAGGGCTTATTCTCACAACATGGACTCAATTATTCTGTTTGGATCAAACAAATCCCACATTCAAATCTAATTTCATTTGATGTGCATTGAGGGATTGAATATATTATTATTTAAATATTATTTTATTAGATATATAATTAAATTATAATATTTGTGGCTATAAAGTAGAAAAATCTTTCATCTTAGCGTTGCACGAGTATCTAGCTCACAAATAGAGAGAAAAGAAACACCGAAATTTTATACGTGGAAAACAAAGAATGGAAAAATTACGAGGCCATGCTCAATTGAAATGAATCCACTAGGGTCTGAATAAATTACAAATAATTGATTCTTCGTTGAAGTTGAAGATGATCAGATTACAATAGTTAATGGCCAGGTTGGAATATAATGACAAGAAGGGATCATATGAAAGTCCAACCACAATCAATAGCTGGGCATAAATCTAGTTTTTAGTTGTTGGCTGGGTGGAAGTATGATGATAGCTAGTGGTTGGGTTGAAGTTCAGTAAAATTCAGATGATTGTCGGTGGTCGGGCAGTGGTCGAGGAGGAGCTTAGGGGCAAGAGAACTTTAATTTCTCTTTCTTTTCTCTCTTCATTCTCTTCATTTCATTGTCCTCCCTCAATGAAATATGAGAGATCTATTTATAATTTTTTGGGAGTGGCATTGAATTAAAATAGGAAAAAAGATCATGGACATCTTGGGAGCGTTTTAAATGGATGGCCGATATCAAATCCCTTGATCATGGACTGTTTATCGACTATTTGAGTATCTTAATGATATCATAATTTAGAGATCATAGGCTCAATAGATTTATCTTGTCAACCCACTCGATTAGATTATAAGCATTTCATGTTTGGAAATTATTTGGTTGTCTAATTTATGCTTTGAACCTTCTAAATGTGCTTCTGATCTTCAATTTGGATGCATCGGGTCTCGGATTAGGTTGAATTTGGTGTCGTTGGATTTGTTGTTTTAGATGTTCAATTTGATTATAAGTTGCTAAAGTCAAACTTTGGATAGTCCCAAATTTAATTTTGAAAGTTTTCAACTTAAATTTGTCTCAAGATTTATACCCATTCAAGATTAATTTTGGATGATATATCAATTGCTCCCCTATTTTAAGATGTCAAAGCTCCATAAGTCCAAAAATATGTGTTACAACTTCTAAGAAATTTTTTACGTAGTTTAAAACTTGAGGATAATTGAATTATGAGTGTAGAGCTCTTAATTAACTTCAAAATTGTCAAAATTGAGTATATAATATCAAAAACTAGTTCTGAGGACCTCAGAAACGTCCAAATTGGACTATTCAGCCAAAGATCGGGCCCAAAAACTATTAGTAGCCGAACTGGTATACCAGCCACCTGGCTAGTCGGTGCCGGAGGTGGGCCCACACTTGACCTGTGGTCTGAAAGGATGCACTCCTTTGCGGGGTACGATTTTGTTGTTTTGGGCGGCCAGTTATAATCGGCTGTGTAATTTTTTTTTCTACGGGCAGTATTATAGCCACCCACTTGCCATTTGTTAAAATAGTTTATTTTGTATATATTTTTATTTTTCATAATATATTTTTTTAATAACATATTTTTTAAGAATATACGTAGTAATATTCTAATTTCTCAATAATATACTCATAATATTCTTTGAATATTCTCAGAAAATTCTTTCAATGTTCTCAAAATATTTTTATTCTTGGAGTATATTCCTTCTCCCCTT
The DNA here is from genome assembly GCF_001605985.2 of Dendrobium catenatum. Taxonomy (NCBI): domain Eukaryota; kingdom Viridiplantae; phylum Streptophyta; class Magnoliopsida; order Asparagales; family Orchidaceae; genus Dendrobium; species Dendrobium catenatum. The sequence goes on along the minus strand of NW_021319160.1, from coordinate 217,268 downwards.
TTACCTATATATACCTCCCCTAGAGGTAGGGGAGATTGCACTATTTTCTTCTTCTCTTCTCCTCCTCTAGTCTTTTTATAGTAGAGTCCTTCCATTATCGTGAATATGTGGCATCCTCTATCAAGTACAAGTGTCCCTCTTTGTGTAAAAAGAACTTTCTCTTCCTTCTATCTTCTTCATTTTTAGATTTTTTCTAACATTATAGGCTTTCCACTATATGAGATATGTGACATTCCCTATCAAGCTTCAGTGCCCCTATTTGTGTAGAAGAAGTAGCCATTACCTTTCTTTTTCTTCTCTTCTAGATTTCTTCTAATATTAGAGGTATTCTACTATCTGAGATAGAAGGCATCCCCTATCAAGTTTCAGTGTTCCTCTTGTAGGAGTCCCGATGAGAAATTTTTTTCATCCTTAAATTATCCATGATAGAAGAAGGTTAGCCACATTCTTTATCAGAGAATGGTCTAAAAATATATGATGGTAATAGCGCCCTAGAGGTGAACAAGTGATTATCAGCAGATGGGTAAATATTTGACAATAATTAAGCAGAAGTTCGATGATGGCTGGCAACCAGGTGGAAGTTTGGTGGCGATCGGGGGTAAAAACAGTGATAGTTGGCAGTCAGGCGGTGAGCTGAAGGAGATAATTGGAGGATGTGCTACTAATTGTAGTCGAGGGAGGGGTTGATTATCATTGATATGAGGTGAAGGGTCAATGGTGTACATTAGATAGAGGGTCAATGTCACACCCCAATTTGGCTCACCCTCTAACAATCAAACTGGAGTATAATAGAGAAGGAAAAAAATCTATTTAGACTCTCCTAATACTTCAACATATCAAACTCTACACTTAATAAAAGGAAGCTTGCAATGTACCTCAAGTAATATCAATTATAAATAATATAAATACAGAGCTCTACTAAAACATTTAAACTTTACTTACATACCCAAAAGTCTTTGTACATCTTACAATTGAACCTCTATGTACACCCAAAAAGTATGTACATCAAAAGAAAGATAGTCACCACTTTAGTGCCCAACGGGCTCCTTCCCCTTTCCTGCAGTACAATCACTGCTAATGAGCTATGATCCAATGAAATACACAAGCAATTTATAAGAAAAAATAGCATCATTGCTAACCATTAATTTAAAAAGTAAATTACATACTAGTAATAAGAGATGCATAATTACTTTCCATCTTATTCATTGTTCAACATTTTAAGCAATTCATATGATGGTTATAAGCTTCTACACCCTTTCAGCTTCACAATTCAAGGTTGGGTCTAGATTCTCAACTTTTAGAATTAAAGCTACTCTCTCATTCAAGGTTGGGTCTTAATTCTCAACTTCTAGAACTAAGGCTGTATGCTTACCTCGTCAGGTCTTTTGCATTTACTGGTGCGGGTTTATTCCCCATATATGCCACCTTGAATCACTTTATACTCTCTTTCATTCATGTCCATTTTTATAATCATATCAACAATTCACATATATGAATAAGTGACATAAATTGAAATAATGCTATCATAAATATAACAGATATGCATTTGCAAATGTATAAAATTTTATTATTTTATATGCATCATTTGGTATCTCACCTCATTTTCCAAGACAGTTGGGTAAACTGGTTCACCTAAAGTATTCTGATTTCTTTTCCTTTGATATACAACCTAAAATACAACTTTCTTCATTCTAAGAAATTCATATAGATAAATAGTTAAAATAAAGTAAACAATATGAAATCTTACAAACTTTACCTCAATCAAGTTCTTCTCATTCAATCTAACTTCTTTTCACTCCAAAATTCTTTCTTCACTTCTCCTTTCCTTCTTTGATGCCCACTTTCTTAATTTCTATTTCTTGCTGATTTCAATTAAAATAGTTAATTGAAAGCAGTTATATTATTTAATTGTAATGACTTAAGCAGTAATTGTGTTTAATTTAAGAAAGCACATCTCATTTTAGCATCACAATTTCTATCTTCTGTTAACATTGAAATCTTTCACATATCGACAAATACTCTCATTGATTCCATAATTACAAATATCTACACACATTATATCCAACAAATATTGAGTTTAGCAACTATTAAAGTCTACTAATTTTGAAATTCTAAGATTACATGTGATTTCCTTAACAACCCACTTCAGCCCTGGCCCTCTAGCTCCCTATTTTTCCTCTGTCGGCTGATCTCGGCATAGCAGCCGATTAACTTCCAGGGAAATGACGTGAAAGGGGATGTGTGGAAGGAGTGAGAATGAATTGATCTAATTGTTTCCCACTAAGTTATAACGACAGTTCCACTAAGTAATATAAAATTCATTCCTAATTCCACTAATTCACTCATATTTGATCACATCCATTGATTTCCTGCATTAGGAAATCAGACCATTGCATGCATAGCTTAATGTCATGGCAACAAAAAAAAGAATATGTAAAGTAATGTTTGAATGCCTATCTATATGTCATAGCTACAACCCTAGCTACAGTGATAGGAATAGATAAATGACTAATTTCTAGTTATAAAATTAAAGTACCTTAAATTAATTAACAATTAGTGACATAGGATCTAATTTGCTTAATAATTTACACATACTTTATCAAAATGTTCAAATGAACCGTATAATTTTTAATGAAACTAAATAAAAAATTAGAGGGAGTTTTTTTTGACTATTTCTGAGCTGTTTAGTATCAAAATCTAGTATTCTTTTGGGTTCTTCTATATAAGTCAAATTTTTCTGTAGCTCAATTTCATCATGTGAAATTCTCTGACGGGCATATGTAACTCATTTCCTTAGTAGTGATGCATGAAAAATGTTATGTATGTCTGACATGTCTACTAGAAGAGCAAGTCTATAAGCAACTTTTCCAATTCTTTCAATAATTTCAAAAGGTCCAATAAACCTATGACTCAATTTGCCTCCCTTACCAAATCTAGTTGTACCCTTCATAGGTTTAAACTTCAAAAATACAAAGTCACCCACTTCAAACTCTACTGCTCTGTGCTTGGAATCATAATACTTTTACTAGCGGTCCTAAGCAGCTTTTAATCTATCTTTAATTAATCTGATTTTCTCTGTAGCTTCCTCTACCAGTTCTGGGCCCATTAACTATCTTTCTCCTACCTCAATCCAAGTTAAGGGGGTTCTACTCTTTCTACCATAAAGTGTTGCATATGGTGCCATTTGTATACTGGATTGGTAACTATTGTTGTAGGAAAATTCTATCAATGTTATGTAATCTTCCTAGCTACCTTTGAAATCCAAAACACATAATCTCAATATATCCTCCAATACTTGAATGGTTCTTTCAGATTGACTATCAGTCTGAAGATGAAAAGCTATACATAAATGTAAATTTGTACCCAAGCTTTCATGAATGCTCTTCCATAATCTCTAAGTAAATCGACCATCTCTATCTGAGATAATGAGTTTCGGAATACCATGTAATCTGATAATTTCTTTACATATAGACGTGCCAATTTGTCTACTGAATCAGTTTTCTTGATAGGTAAAAAGTGAGCTGATTTTGTTAGTATATCAGTAATCACCAAAATGTTGTCATGTCCTTGTTTAGATTGGGGAAATTCCATGACAAAATCCATTGCAATTTCTTCCCACTTCCACTCGGGAATAGGTAGTGATTGCAGTAATCCACTAGGTCTCTGATGTTCAGCTTTCATAATTTGACATGCTTCACACTTAGCTATATATTTAGCAATATCTTTCTTCATACCCGGCCACCATAATATTACTTTCAAGTCTTTATACATCTTAGTACTGCCCGGATGAATTGTATAGCCAGAATGATGAGCTTCTTGCAAAATTTCTCTTCTCAACTCTGGATCACTAGGTACCCACAATTGGGATTTATGCCTAATGATTCCATCAACATCAATAAAAAGATCATGTCTTTTCCCTGACTGGACTTGCTCTATCAATTTTGAAGATTCACTACTAAACACTTTAACTTCTTTGATACGATCTGTTAAAGTGGGCTTTATAGTCATTTGATATAAATATTCCACATTTTTTAAGTTTCTAATTTCCAATTACAAATTTTCCATTTCATTGATCAATTGAACCTCCTGAGTAATCATCAAGTTCATTATCCTTGAAGACTTGCGACTTAAAGCATCAGCCATAATATTAGCTTTTCTTGGACAATATTGGATATCCAAATCATAATCTTTAGTGAGTTCCAACCATCTTCTTTGTCGCAAGTTTAATTCTTTATGTGAAAATATGTATTTTAGACTATGGTGATCAGTAAAAATTTCACATCTTACTCCATATAGATAATGTCTCCAAATCTTCAAATCAAATACCCTATAACTAGCTTCAAATCATGAGTGGGATAATTTATTTCATGGCTCTTCAACTGTCGAGATGCAGAGAAATCACCTTTATATTCTGTATTAGAACACATCCCAAGCCCTTCAAAGAAGCATCACTGTAAATCTGAAGTCCTTCTATTCCTGAGGGAAGTGTCAATACTGGGTTGTCGTCAGATGCTCTTTCATGCCTAAAAGCTTTTCTCACATTCAGTTGTTCATTCAAATGTTAACTCCTTCCTCATTAGTTTGGACAAAGGCATAACAATCTGTGAAAATCCTTTGACAAATCTTTTGTAATATCCTGTAAGTCAAAAAAAACTATGAACCTCTATAACATTCTTTGGTATTGGCCATTCCATAATTGTTTTTACTTTCTGAGGGTCTACAGAAATCCCTTCACCACTGATAATATGCCCCAAGAAGGAAATATTTCTTAGCCAAAATTCACATTTTGAATATTTTGCATATAACCGGTTTTTCCACAGTGTCTCCAAAACTATCCTTAATTGTTCAGCATGCTCCTCACCAGTCTTCGAGTATATCAGAATGTCATCAATGAAAATAATCACAAACTTATCTATGTAATCTTTGAAAATCAGATTCATCGTATCCATAAAGATGGCAGGAGCGTTTGTCAACCCAAAAGGCATAACTCTAAACTTAAAGTGACCATACCTGGTCCCAAAAGTCGTATTACTTACATCTGCTTCTTAACTCTCACTTGATGATATCCTAATCTTAAATAAATTTTGGAAAATATCGTGGCACTGGATAACTAATCAAACAAGTCATCTATGAGGGGTAGTGGATATTTGTTCTTGATTTTCACTTTGTTCAGCTCTCTATAATCAATGCACATTCTCATGAATCTGTCTTTCTTCTTAACAAAAAGTACATGTGGACTCCAAGGGGAATGACTAGTCCAGATAAATCCCTTATCCATTAATTCTTGTAATTGAGTTTTTAACTCCCGCAATTCCTTTAGGTCCATCCTATAAGGAAATTTGTAAATTATTGATGTTCCTGGTTGTAATTCTATATCAAATTCAACTTCTCTTTTAGGTGGTAATCCAGGTAACTCTTCAGGAAATACATCTAAAAATTCAGAGACAACTGGAACATTCTGTAATGCCTGAACATCTTTATTTAAGACCTCCATTTTGGTTAAGAATACTAACTCACCCCTCCTTAAATATTTACCCATCTTCATTGCACTAATAAGAGAGGATGTTGCATTCTTCTCACTAGAGAAATAAAAGGTCTTCACATTTGATAAATTAAATTTTATTCTTTTCTTCCAACATTCAATTGTAGCGAAATGTTTAACTAACCAATTTTTTTCCAAGATGATGTAAAACATTTTAATAGGTACTATAATGAATTCTGTTGGAAATTTATAACCCCGAATATTCAAATTTATAAGGCACATCCTATTAGCAAGCAAACTATACCCCGTCAGCATCATAACACACAAGGTAGGAGTAAAACATGCTGTCTCAATAGATAAATCAGAGCAAAATTCTTCTGAAATGAATGAATGAGATGCTCCAGAATAAAAAAGAGCCAAACTTATTAGAAATCAAAAGTATACCTGTCACCACCTCCTCTGAATCTTTAGCCTCTTGGGGTGTAATAGCAAACATTATAGCCTTCACAAGTTGATTGCCTTTAACATCTGATGCTTCTCCTTTAAGCTGAGTTGGTGATCTTCCTTGTACTATTAGCCTTCTTTGAAATTGAGTTTTTCCTGTCTAATTGCCTTCCAGATATCTCTTATTTTGTGTATGTTCCTGATACCCCTGATATCCCTATGGCTTGCCATTGAGTCTTCTCTCTTGAAGGCAGTCTACCTTGCGATGACCTAACTCACCACATATGAAACATCGGCCAGATCCCACTAAGCATTGACCAAAATGTCACTTCCCACACTACTCACACAATAATTTTTCAAGCTGACTCTATTTTTTCTTATCCTCCAAAACTTAGACCTCTTATTTCTAAATCGATCATCCCTTTCGAATATCTTCCTTTTACTTATTGGTTGTTTCTCTAGACTATGCTTAGAAAAATTAAGCTCATTTTCAATTCTCCTGGCTCTCTCCACTAAGATTGAGAATTCATTGATATCAAAAGGTGCCAATGCAAGTCGTAGCTGATCCCTTAGTCCTCTCAAAAATCTATGACACTTCTCCTCCTAGGTGCTGATATAGTATGACTCATATCGAGACAAAGATGTGAACTCATCTTCATATTGCATAATTGTTTTGAAACCCTGAGTTAGATTGAAGAACTTGTCTTGCAGAGCTACTGGCTGAATGAGGAATGAACCAATCTTTGAAACCCTTTACAAAATCATTCCACTGTATGCTAGTAATAGGCATATGTCCAAATTTTTCTCTATGTTGTGCTTGCCACCATCTTTTTGCTTCTCCTTCTAAAATAAATGTAGCCAATGGTACCTTTCTATTTTCAGAACATAGCATACCATCTAGAATCTTCCCAATCTTTAACAACCAGTCATATGCCACTGTTGGATCACCTGCACCTTTAAATGCTGGAGATTTAAAAGTTTGAAATAATTTTAAATATCGATCCACTTCACTATCACTTTTAGATCTAGATCCACCACTAGTAGAAGATTTCTCCATAGATGTCATTTTATCTACCACTTGTGAGATCAAATGAACAATATCATGAAGTTCCTTAGACTTAATTCCTCATTCCTTCCTATTTTTGTATCAGACCTAGATGACTGACTAGTCATTCTTTATGGAAACTCCTTAGACATAATTATTTGTATGTCTAGAAATAATTCATGTAATATATGCTCATAGTAATAAATATAATCATTTTAACAGCAGTAAATAGGCCTATTATACAGGTATGTTTATCCTGAACATGAATGCATGCATAGTTTTATTCACCCTTAATTCAACCCATAACTCTATATACAACAGATTCATTATCTCATCCTACTTTATTATCTAAATCCAATCATGCTTCCATTTTATTTTAATTTAGGCTATGATACCAATTCCTGTCACACCCCAATTTGGCTCACCCTCTAACAATCAAATTGGAGTATAATAGAGAAGGAAAGAAATCTATTTAAACTCTCCTAATACTTCAACATTTCAAACTCCACACTTAATAAAAAGGAAGCATGTAATATATCTCAAGTAATATCAAATATAAACAATGTAAATACAGAGCTCTACTAAAATGTTTAAACTTTACTTACATACCCAAAAGTTTTTATACAACTTACACTTGAACCTCTATGTACACCCAAAAAGTATGTACATAAAAAAAAATAGTCACCCCTTTAGTGCCCTATGGGCTCCTTTCCCTTTCCTGCAGTACAACAACTGCTAATGAGCTATGACCCAATGAAATACACAAGCAATGTATAAGAAATAATAACAATATTGCTAACCATTAATTTAAAAGGTAAATTACATACTGGTCATAAAAGATGCATAATTACTTTCCATCTTATTCATTGTTCAATATCCTTAAGCAAGTCATATGATGGTTATAAGCTTTTGCACCCTTTCAGCTATCTAATTCAATGTTGGGTCTATATTTCAAACTTTTAGAATTAAAGCTACTCTCTCATTCAAGGTTGGGTCTTAATTCCCAACTTCTAGAATTGAGAGTGTATGCTTACCTATCAGGTCTTTCATATTTACTGGTGTGGGTTTATTCCCCATATATACCTTAAATTACTTTATACTCTATTTCATTCATGTCAATTTTCATAATCATATCAACAATTCACATATATGAATAAGTGACATAAATTGAAATAATGCTATCATAAATATAACATATATGCATTTGCTAATGTATAAAATTTTATTATTTTATATGCATCGTTTGGTATCTCACCTCGTCTTCCAGGACAGTTGGGTAAACTAGTTCACCTAAAGTATTCCGATTTCTTTTCCTTGGATATACAACCTAAAACATAAATTTCTTCATTCCAATAAATGCATACAGATAAATAATTAAAATATATTAAACAATATGAAATCTTACAAACTTTATCTCAATCAAGTTCCTTCTCATTCAATCTAACTTCTTTTCTCTCCAAAATTCTTTCTTCACTTCTCCTTTCCTTCTTTGATGCCCACTTTCTTAATTCTATTCCTTTCTGATTTCAATTAAAATAGTTAATTGAAATCAGTTATATTATTTAATTGTAATGACTTTAGCAGTAATAGTGTTTAATTTAAGAAAGCACTTCTCATTTTAGCATCACAATTTCTATCTTCTGTTAACATTGAAATCTTTCACATATCAATAAATACTCTCATTGATTCCACAATTACAAATATCTACACACATTAGATCCAATAAATATTGAGTTTAGCAACTATTAAAGTCTACTAATTTTGAAATTCTAAGATTACATGTGATTTCCTTAACAACCCACTTCAGCCCTAGCCCTCCAGCTCCCCATTTTTCCTCTGTCGACTGCTCTCGGCATAGCAGCTGGTTAACTTCCAGGGAAATGACGTGAAAGGGGATGTGTGGAAGGAGTGAGAATGAATTGCTCTAATTATTTCCCACTAAGTTATAATGATAGTTCCACTACGTAATATAAATTTCATTCCTAATTCCATTAATTCACTAAGATTTGATCACAATCGTTGATTTCCTGCATCAGGAAATCAGACCATTGCATGCATAGCTTAATGTCATGGCTACACTAAAAGAATATGTAAAGTAATGATTGAATGCCTAGTTATATATCATAGCTACAACCCTAGATATAGTGATAGGAATAGATAAATGACTAATTGCTAGTAATAAAATTAAAGTACCTTAAATTAATTAACTGTTAGTGACATAAGATCTAATTAGCTTAATAATTCACACATACGTTATCAAAATGTTCAAATGAACAGTATAATTTTTAATGAAACTAAATAAAAATTTAGAGGGATTTTTTTTTTTTTTTTGCTTACATTATTTTGAACATTTCCTGTATTATAGTCAATGATGATGGATATCTTCATGGAGGGGATAAAACATTATATTGACTAGAATAATATAATGCATATTCATGTTGCCAATCAAGTTGAGGTCAGCGATTTGCAAGAAGGTTTTTGATTACCTTGACTTATTATAGTGCATGAGATGATTACTGATGTAACTCTAATTTTAGCTTCTTGTGAAAATGAATGTACACTTGAACCTGATGTTAAATTTTTCCATAGAAATCTAATGACATTGTATATGGCTTTTGATGTTTGCTTTTGAAATAATGAATAACTTTGAATTGTGAACTTGCTCCTCCCCCCCCCCCCCCCAAAGCTTATTTTTTAAGGCTTTTAGCTTTATATATTTTTTATATACCTGTGTCTTTTGAGAATTTTAGTCTTCTAAGATCTTTTGTGTACCTATGCCTTTTGAGTCTTTATCTTTCTAAGCTCTTCTATGTACTTGTGTCTTTTGAGGTTTTAAGCCTTCTAAGGTCTTTTGTATACATGTGTCTTTTGAGGCTTTTAACCTTATAAAATCTTTGAATAAGTTTGAATAAGTGATGACCCTATCAACCACTTATTCTCATGAAGTATCTCTAATAAAGACCCTATCCACTATTACTTTCCTTAGAGGCTACCTAATGGGTGAGCCTACCCTGGGGTTATGAGTGGAGACCTTATCTTCCATCTGCCCTCATGGGATCTTTCTAATGAGGACCTTGTTCATTTATAGCTTCCCTTTGAGGCTATCTCATGGGAGAGCTTTTCTTGAGTTATTATCACATACAACATTATTTATATAAAGTTTCATAAATAAAACTTGCTTGAAAGATACATAATTTGAAAATTATAAAGAGTTTGAATTCTTTGAGTAATCTCCAACATATGGATACTCTTAATCAATAATACCAACAATTTCTTTACCAATATTCTTCTGATCTCCTTTACTTTCTGGACGATGACTAATAAGTTGCTTTTGTAAGTAATGACATAAATGTCCTTCGTGAATATGACGTTCAATCTCACCCTTCAACTAGAAGAATTTTTTAGTTGAATGTCCCTTTGTCTGATGAAAGTTACAGTATTTAGCCTGATCTTCACCCATTAGATTTCTTAAGGGATTTAACCACTTGAGATGTTCAAAAATTTTGAATCTCCATCAGAATGTTAGCCCTTGATGTATTTAAAGGAGTGTAATTAGATGATCTTAGATGAATTTGATGAGACTCATTTTTTACATATCTTACCTTGTTTGTTATATAGGTTGATCAATTTCTTATTATTTTTTTTTTGTTCGAAGCATGATTGTTCAAATTTCTTTTGATGATCAACAATGGCCTCATATGTTAAGATCTGCATCTCCAACTGGTAAATTAGATCAGCATATGAGTTAATTGTGTCTCGCATAAGCGTCCAGTAAAAAGGGCCAAGATGACGCCCTATGAGAAAAACTCCACTTAACAACACAATATCTATTCTTGAAATTTGTCAAGCCTCGATGGAAATTTTTTTAAAGTTTTCCTTAAGCGACTCTCCTTCGTTCCAGAGACTACTAGAGATGTGGGAAGAATCTTTAATAATTCTTCAATTTGCAATAAATTGCTCGATAAATAATTTGACCAACTTGACAGACATAAGAATAGTTCCAACCAAAAATGAATAGAATCATGTAAGAGCTTGACCTTTGAGAGTAGAAAGAAATATTTGGCATAGGAGCACATCTAAGGCTTGTTGAATATGCATGATTGTTCTATAGTGATCAATATGCTCGTAAGGGTCGGACAGTCCATCATAAAAGTTTATGGTGGGTAATTTGAAACCCGTAGGAATGGCGCGTTGAAGGATGGATTCAGATAGTGGCGGTTTTTCTGGCGGATTTCTGACGAAAAATTTTTTATTGAGTTCCGTCGTATTTTTTTATTACCTTTCCGACGTATTTCATTTCGACGAAATTTTCGACGGATTTCCGATGAAATTAGATATGTTTTAAAAAAAATTTGTAATAAATTTTTATAATTATTTATTTTGTTAATTTAGTAATAGATGCTTGGGGCGGAAGTTTCATCAAGTGGCGGGGGTTCGAACCCCGCCGCAGACGCGCGCTAGCTGGGGTGGGGCGGGCAATTCGGGTTAGCTAGGGGGCTGGCTCCGTTGCACTGTTCCGGTTAGCTAGGAGGAGGACGGAGGGGGCGAGCTGCGAAGATTGAATTTCTTTTATTTTTTTTTTAATTTTCTGGCACAAACATAATCCGTCGAAAATATTTTGCAGACAAATTTTTCGCCGGAATTCCGCCGAAAATATTTCCGTCGAATTATTTAACGCCTGAAGGGCTTTTCCGACGTACGTTTTACCGTCGGAATAATTTCCGCCGGAACTGCTCATTACCGACGGATTTTAGCCATTTTTCCGACGAAAATGAACGCCGGAAAATGACGTTTTTCCTGTAGTGAAAGGGGGTGTCTTCCACATCCTAAGGTGAATTCTTCTCATACCCATTATCGTACTTCATCGTGCAGAGCATTGTGCGGGATTTCAATAACATGTGGGTGGATCAAATCCTCTATATTGATTAGAGGATCTTGAGTTGGCTGACCAATGAGAGAGGGATGAGTGGAGCTCCATATATTAATGGGATTGATGTCTTTTTGTGAGGAGGATCGTACCCTTGATGGAGGGATAGAGATCTCTCCATGATGATTTGTAGGCTAAATGTCCCTGGCCAGTGGTATATCTCGAGTGATATCGGTCTCCTTTGCTTACGTTAGGGCTAGTTGGAGGGTACCTCACAAGAGTTAGAAAGATTTCATTCTGACTCTCCTCCATTTTTCGGATGCGATCTTTTAAGGATGGTTATAATGTTCCTTCTCCAAGAGAATTTCTCCCACCATAGTAGAAAGAAGCAGATGCCTAGCATCCTTGATTCATTCCTGGATTTGTATGAGTTGAAGCAAGAAGCTCCAATGTTACGATTGCTACGCCTATTGACCATTAAAAATATTCAGTTATGCATATAATAGTGAGATTATTTTTGCGACAAACAATGTCAAGCTTTTGTGGGCTAGATGTTCGCATTGGTAAAGAAAGAAATTCTTTCATCATATCATTGCACGAGTATCCATATCACAAAAAGAGAAAAGAAACACAAGAATATTTTACCTAGAAAACCTTGAAGGGAAAAATCATGGGGCCATGAATAAGGATTAGACAGAAGTCTGATGACGGTTGGTGATCGGGCATAAATCTGGCGTCAGTTGGTGGTTGGGTAAAAGTTCGACGATAGCTAGTGGTCAGGAGAAAGTCCGGCGATGATTAGGGTTGGGTAGTGGTCGTTGAGGAGTTTGGTGGTAAGAGAACTCTGATTTCTCTTTCTTCCCTCTCTTCCTTGCCCCCCCCCCCCCCCCCCCAAATAAAAAAGGTGGGTCTATTTATAATTTTTTGGGAGTGGCAGACCAGTAAATAAGAAAAATCTCATGGGCATGTTGTGAGTGTTTTGAATGGATGACCAATATCGACTACCTTGATCATGAACTGTTTATTGAGTATTTGATGGTCTTAATGATATCAGAATTCATCCATCTTAGGCTCATTGTATTCGTTTCATTGAGCCGCTTGATTCGACTAAGCATGTCAAGTATAGAAATTGTTTGGTCCTCCAATTTATGATTTGAACCTTTCAAATACACTACGGGTCTTCGATTTGGACCCTTTTGGGCTCAGATTGGGTCGAATTCTATGTTCTTGGGTTTGTCTTTTCGAGATGTTTAATTTGACTATAAGATTGTTGAAATTAGACTTTCGATGGTCCTGAATTTAATTTTGGAAGTTTTCAAGTTAAATTACCTTTTGATTTGTGCTTGATCAAAGTTGATTTTTATGATATATATTGTTATTAATTTTTATATTTATATAATTCTATAAATATTTAGTACTTAATCTCTTTTTTTCTCTCAATAAACTGACATAAAATATTTTCAAAAAAAAATTGAGTTGCTTCTAACTCCTGTTGCATTTTTATGCAAGAAAGATTATTACATGCGGAATCTGAATGGGAGAACCATCCAGATATATGAATACACACAATAAAAATACAATTATTATGCCAACTATATTTTTAGCGTGATACTACGGAAAATTATTAGGTCCTCCCACGTGACGTAGAGCTACGTCCTCCCACCGTCAAAATCGCGCTAAAAAACGAGAAATACCAAGCAAATACCGAGCAATACCAAACAATAAAGAGGAATATCATCATGTGAAGACCAATACCGAGTTATACCGAACTATACCGAGCAATACCGAGCAATACAAAAAAATACATATTTTTACCTAGAAAAAAACTCGGTATGTTTTTGTATAACTCGGTATTGCTCGGTATAGCTCGGTATAACTCGATATTGGTCTTCACATAATGATATTCCTCGTTATGACCAAATAATACCTAACAATACCGAGCAAAAATTGAGTATTTTGACGGTGGGAGGACGTAGCTCTACGGCACGTGGGAGGAGCTAATAATTTTTGTGATACTACACGCTCACTATGCAAATCAATACAGCAAAAGGACAGGACATCTTCTCGTAGAGCCCAACAGCGCTTTTCCTTATCTTCACGCTTGAATGGCCAAGTTCGGTTTCTTTTTTTCACACTGCCACCTTCCTGGGACGCAGGCAGCCAACCGAGCATCCTTTTCTGCTTCTCGCGTCCGGATGCCGCCGCTGCCGCTCGCTGTTGCTGCCGACGAGCCGCCGAGCGCGTCACTTCCTTACACGCGCGTCCAGCTACCCGCCGACGCCTCCAGGCCGGACCACCCTTGCAAGCCAGCCAAACTCGCCGATCGCTGCCGTCCAACCGGACCTCCGCTAAGTATACGCTCATTTCAAATAAATTCTGATATAAATTTATTAAATGTTCAAATATTTTTGAAGTGAATCATTATGTAAGTCATGGTGGATTTCAAACTAATTTGCTTGTGATGATTTCAATCTTACATCCATGCAAAACTTGCATGATTGCATCTGTTTTTGCTTCATGTAACTTCCCTTTGTAAGCTCTGCATGTTAACTATTCAATGAAATGCCGCAAAAATCAAAAGTTGGATTAATGGTTTTGTTTGAATCAAAACTGTGTCAAAAAATTTCCATGAGTTTCTTTAACTAAACTGATTGGAAAAACAAAACGATACTAAACTTTAGCCTCCGATTTTGATAGGACAAAATGCTTCAATCTTTACTTTTTATAAAAAATCTTGATCAAGTATTTTGGTACAGATACATTGTGTTGTCGTGATTTGAGCTCAAGTTATTGGGTAGCGAGTTTCACCAAATAATTATTTAAAGGCATGCAAAAAATCATGATTTGGGAGATATTTTAAATTGTTTTGAATATGTTTTACTCTTTGATTTTATGAATCTTACCCCCTCCAATGCCACTTTGTGATCTCATACGCGTGAGAGGAAAGTTGGCCATCTTGATTATACACAAATCTATCTCATTCAAGCAACTTGATTTTTTATGAGGCTTTTTATACTATTAATACATAATTCTAGGTGTCTTCGATCCTCAGTGCATGAATCACATCGATATCTTATATTAGTTTTATTGCAAAGAACTTCATACAATTTTAAATGCGTGCAGGAAAGTAAGCCTTTTCCGGCGGAGAAATCTGCAGCAAATCAAGACAAATCTATTGCAGCAAAATACATTCCGATGCTAAAAGTCATGTCGGATAAATATTTACGTCGGAAATAGTTCGTCGCAAATATTTTGCGACAAATTTACAGCTGATTTAGGAAGAAATTAAACTATAAAAAATGACGTGTTCGTTTTAACAAGCTGTCTCTAATTTTGTCGCAAATTACGATGGATTTGTAGTAGAAATACCGCCGCAATTTGCAGCGATCATACGACGTCTGGTCCGTCGCAATTTTGTGACTAAATTAGCGTCAGAAAATGTCGTCACAAATTGCAGCTGAATTTTTGCCGCAAATCGTCGTAATTTGCGACAGAAATTTCTGCAGCAATGCACGATACAATTTCGGCGTTTCATTGTTTATGGTGAAATTTCCGCCACAAATTTGTTGGAAACCTGCATCATAAACAAAAAAAAGCACATAATATCACTTGTTCAACTTTTCAACAATCACAATCCAAGTAGTTTAAAAGTAGTAATTAATAATATTAATATTTTTGCAAACACTGCTAAATAAACATATTGCACAAACAATTCTACAATCGCAATCCAACTAATTTATGAAGCAACTTTTTAGTGCAAAAATTTCAAATTCAAAATTTTTTTGTATTATAAAAAATGCTTCATAAAGCAATAAGAAAATTATCTCAAACGAAGGCTAAGGCTATGTATTGTGATGGAGAAGATATATGACTGATATTTTTGGAAGATTAACAATATTTAGTGTTCTATGGTGTTCTTGCTCTTAGTAGTTGTTGCTTGTGATGATTCTTCAATGATCTCCCTCCCTATATCAATATTTATATTAAAAACTTACTTTAAAAAGTAGAAAGAAAACTGTCCCAAATGAAGCCTAAATCTAGCATGTCAGACCAATTAAGATTGATATTAGCTTAGGTGATCTACGTTGGTGATTCTATGGAATTGGTTACGTAACATCTCAAATGGGAAAATTGAATATATAGCTTATATATATATATATATATATATATATAAACATAATAACACCTAACAAATGTGATCCAATTAAAATTATTAGGGTCAAAATAACATGTACATTTTTTAGATAATTTATTGTGGAATAATAGGGTTGGATGAAAATAATAATGATATCTCACCAACTTTATAATAAGTTGCTATCTTTGAAAATAAATAGTGTTAAAATGGACTTTGTGAAATGAAGTTCTATGAAGGAGCTAACAACTATGGGAAATTTGAACTGGAGAACAGCTGGAATGGATGAAGAAGCTCGCAAACGGAAGAAAGATCGATACCTTCACAACGACCAAGCTCCTATCGTAGATGAAGGACGTGTGTCTTTGGATGTGATAAAAGAACGGGGAGGAGGTGTGACTTTGAATGTGATAGGAAGTAAAGTCGTCGAAGGAGGTAAAGAAGTTATCTAATGCTCGTTCTGGTGTGACTTCGGATGCGATAGGAAGGAATGTTGTCGAAGGTGGCGAAGAAGTTATTTAACGACTCATTTAAAATAGCACGAGAACAGCCAAAATGCAACCAAGCAAGGAGGAGGCGAAGTTGAAGATAGCTGAAGGGCGGAGGAGAGAAGTTGCAGAACAAAACGAGAAAATCAAACACATGCACAATCAATCAATTAGATAGGGTAGTTTGCGACAAGGTTTAAAATTGCGTAAATAAGCCTCGAGGTATTTTTCGTCCATGAGGCGAGGCGTAAGCCTCGAGGCGGTGTGAGGCGTAAGCCTCACAAACGCAAAATTGCGTAAATGAGAATTTAAAGGTTTTAGCAGGTAAATAATAGCAAGTTTATATCATACAATAAAAACATCTAAATGACATGTAAAATTAGTAGAAAGTATAAAAATAGATGCAGTAAAATCATGTCCCAAAGTAAAAAATATTAGTCTATTAAAACTCTCAAAGTACATTAAGAAAGAACATATAAAATCCAATCATATCCCATCACTAAATGGGTCTTCAAGAGAATCTTCTTCTCCAATTGTATCTATGAATGTCATATATTCTTCTTCTTTAATGTGACTCACTTTTTTCTTTTCTGTTCAATAAGAATGATAATTATCATGTTAATTGCTCACTTGATATAAATATAATTCAATAGCATATAAGAAGTTGTGGAATACCTTTATTTGGTTGTTGTGCTGCAGAACTAGTGGATGTGTGTGGTGTGGTACTAGTGGATGTACCCACTTGATCTGCTTCGCCCCTCAAGACATCCACACTTAGATCCTCTAGATGCAGGTCTGGTAATGACAAATCTGTCTCATCATTTATGAACCACTCATTATCAGATGACACATCATCACACACCAACGGGTTATCATCCTTCAACCTCGTGTCATGTTTTGTCGTGGTACTTTTCTTCATGTAAGCAATAATTTCATCATTCACCTTGTCCGGCACATTTTTACACGGTGCTACGTTTTTATGAGAGCATGATAAGTGTTCCTTCATGCGGGTAACTCCGCCCTTCACCACTTTTTCACAAAAATTATATTTCAAATACACATAAGTCTTCTCACCGCCGCTTATGTTAACTTGTACACTATATTTTCAAGAAGGGTCCCTCCGCAATGACATATTACACTTTTCCTTGCCCTTAACCATATTTTCTAAAGGAGAAAAGCAAAATAAAACAAAAAAACTCAAAAAAATTTAAAACCCTAGCTTTCCTATAAGTTGAAAAATCATACCCTAAACTTAAAAAAAAAAAACTCTAAGAACTCTTCAAGAAGTGATGTAGAGGGGCAGCCGGAAATAAGGAACTCACTGGTGAGCGGCAGTGCCGGCGGGAGAGGCGGCGGAGACGTGCGGGATAGTCGGCTTCGGAAGCTTGCGGGATCGGGAACGAAGGCTTGCGGGTTCGGGAGCTTGCGATTTGGCTTGGACCGGTATATGGGAGAAACAAAATTCATTTTTATGTTAAGTAAGTGGGACCCTTTCTATGAGGCGCACACCTCAACATTAATTGCGCAATTGAGGCGAGCCTCACCAAGCTTGAGCCGTAAGCCTCAGAAAACACCAAAATTGCTTAGGCAATGAGGCGTTTTTTGTCCGAATTGCATAGAGTCGCGCCTCTTATTGCGCAAGTTTAAACTATGGTTTGCGGTGGAGTGACGTAGATTTGCTGCGGAAATTCTCCGCAAAGCCGTTACAAATCCTTCATCTGAAATTTTTATTGCAAATCTGTCGACATTTTCTACAAATAATTTTCTGTCACAAACTGCTTTCCTGTTGTGATTTTACCTGTGATGACTGTTGCATTAGTGTTTCAAGTTTCTAGCTATTTGCTTAAATGCTTTCTTTGTATTTCTTGCGAGGGACATATTTACATGTATAACTACTTGTGCTTTTCAAGCTTTCTCTTTGTTCATTTTGTTGTGTGCACATTACATTAAGATTGTCATTTTATTGTACATCCATGTATAGGCCTAGTAGGGTGAGATTTTGGATGCTCTATGGGTAGAGTGGCCCCTCTTTGATACCTAACAACTTTTATATATGTGATTTGGACCATCTGCAATCCAAATCAACACTCTACAAACCTTTTAGGTTCAATTAATTCCCGGTAGTGGGCCACCTATTTATGTCATATCATGACACTGACCTCTATGAATATGGGTTTTTGGACACTTAGAAGTTTTTGGGATCTTCTTAAAAGTGTAAAATAATATTAAATGCTATTAGACCCCCTTTGTGAAACATATAAAAATTCATAAAAATCATGAATTTTAAATGGTATTTGGCTTAAGCATTATGTCTCTTTGACCCGTTTTGATCGCAGCCCCCTTTTATGGACCTTAAATGACTTAATGTTTTCCCATTAGTCTAGCTCTAGTGGCTCTAGACCTTAGCAAGTGGTTTTCCCTAGATAATCTTATACGATACTTGAGTTGTTTGATAACTTTCCTATATGGCCTAGCCTTCTGCTCAAGTGATCTAACTTTCCTATAAGGTAGTTTTAGTTATTCTAGAGTATCTTATAGGAGTCTTATTATATTTTGACTTTTGCTTTATTTGGCGCACCATAGAAGATTCAATAGTCTCTTATGCCCTAAGGCAAACTAGTGGAGAAACTTAGATAGTTTTAGATGGTCATAATCCATCTAGTGACTCTCTTCCTTTTAAAGTCTCTGAATAGATTCTAAGTGGGCTAAGCTTGATCACATGATCTTGTTAGTTGACTCTAGCCTTAACTTAATCTAGTTTTGGTGGCCCAGATATCTCCATAGTTTGTTTGAGTTTCCCATAGATTATTATCTTGCCTTGAGTAGTCTTGGAAGATTTTAGAGTTTTCTAGTAACAAGACTAGTTTTAGGCTAACCCTTTTTATTTTAAGAAAGTTACGACCCACTTCAAAGAGGGCCAGGGTTCATTCTCTTTCTCTTAAAAATCATAAAGCTTTAGAGGTAGAAACCTAGGAGTTTGGAATTTGATTAGACCTATCATGTATCTTTGATCCCTCTACGCTCATACCTCTATCTTAGAAGTTGAGAGTGAATCTCTTACACCTCTCTTAGTACCTTTCACAATGTCCTTGCTTTAAATCAAGATTCAAGCATTGGAGATGAGTTATTTCATCTTCTTGTTCTTTCCACTTTCTTAGAATCTTTTACACTAAAATTGTCTCAGTTTTCTTTCTTACTTAAATATTTTAAGACTTGTGATGATATAGCCCACACCCATGATGAGCAATGCTCATCACTCTTGTTCTTTTTATAATCCTTAATTGGGAAACTTTTAAATTATAAAAGATATAATAAATAGATATGAATATTTAATGATTTAAATATAAATCTCCTATGATTCATAATTTAAATATTATCTATTGAAACCTATAAGTTGAACATCCCATATATGATTAGATTAATACCCTCACAAGCTTAGCCCACACTAGATGATGAGAAAAGAACATTGTTTAGGCAAGGCTTAGATGATGAGAAAAGAACATTGTTTAGGCAAGGCTAAGGTGCAGTTGGGATTTTTCTTTTTATGCATATTTTGATGTGATGCAATGATTTGATATGATATTTTTGCTTATTTATTTTATTTTCTTTTGGGGTGCTATTATGGGCACTTTCCCTTAAGTATTTAGAATTGATATATTTTATTTGCAATGATAATGTGCAGAAGGGCTGATTAAATTAATTAAAGAAATATCTTATTTTCTTGTAAGTGTTATTATAATAAGCTTAAGCCCTGAATAGGTATGACCTACAAAGGCTAAATATAGCTTGACATTAATCTGTGCCAAGTCTTGTGTGAGTATATATTTTTTATTATTATACTAACATTTATTTTATTCTGGTGGCTTTTATATTTTTCGTTTTCATTATATACTTTTTAGTCTAGGAAAATTATGTGGGTTATTTCTGAAGTCATGGGGTTAAATGATGGACCATATGGAGTCATTAAGGATCACACATGCCATTCTTTATATAGTTTAGGGTTTAGTTATATTTATGATAGATCCCAACTACCTATTTTTTCATTTTTCTAGGTTGTATTGTAGAATCCAGCTGTCTTTTAGGCCATTATTTATTCTCTTAGTGATTGTTTACTAGCTAAGTTATAGTTAGAATATGCACTAGAATTGCATGTTTTTCTTTATTAATTTATCTTATTTGTGTGGATTGGCATAAACTTATGTGTTATCATTAGATTCTTAGTTTGTTAGATTTTCTATCATAAATAACTATATGATTTAAAAGCAACTATAGAATAAAACTTGCTTTGAAATTAAATGCCTAGTTTTTTTGTAAAGTCACTCTTTTAAATAATTAATTTTGGCCTTTTAGTGGACCACAACATGCGATCAACATTTGGTTGATTTTCTTGTCTATAACAGGTATGGTTTACAAAGTTCGTAAAAAATCTCAGATTGGCACACACATATGCATAATATAGTGAGTTATCATATTATAGATTTATTTTTAAAACTCATTTAGAACTAGATAATTAAATCAAAACTTGCATATAGATCATGTTCATTCATAGTTGAGCTACCTTTGCTTCAGTGGTAAGATCATAAGACCCTTTCCTATATATCACACATACCTTATGCTAAAATTGCATTCAGATTGGACGTTAATTATGATTTTATATCATTAACAGGGTTTGGTTGGTCATCCTTTTTAGGTGGCCTTGCAAGACCATGTCTTGGGCATTCTTAACTAGGAGTGTAAATAAATTGAGCCTAGCATGAGTCACCGCTAGCTTGAGCTTGAACTTGATTAATTAATCAAATTCAAACTCGAGTTTAATTCTATAAGTTTAAGTTAGCTCATTTATTATGAAAGAGAGAAAATGATTATGATTCAAAATTTTATTATAATAAAATGATAAAAAGAATAGAAAATTAGAGGAGAAATAATAAAAAAATACTTGATATTTGGAAGTGTAGTATATTTTTTAAATATTTTTCAAAACTTTATACTTAAATGTCTAAATGCTAATAAATTTAAAATATATTTTACATTGATATTTTTTTAATGTGCTTGCTCGTTAGCTAACAATAACAAGTCAAGCAAGCACAAACTTAGCTCTTTAGCTCATCAAGCTCAACTCATGAGCCATTCATCGAGTTAAGCACTAACTAGCTCATCAGCCGGCTTGACTCACTTAGACCCTTAATCAAAACCCATGATGAGTTTCAAGTCATGATTTCCATTGCAGTGTCTACATTAGATTTTGGTCATTTGGCTAAACTTTGCCAGTCCATTTAGTACCCCTTAGATTTAGGGTAGAGATTTTCATTGACCTTGTAGCATTTAAGCAGATGTATTTATAAGTAATCGGTGTTATTATTAGATCAATTACAGTCTAACGTTCACCTAGAAGAAGGAAAGAAACTATTTACCAACTAACATTCTTTGAATTATAAATCTTTGAAGCTTAATGGGAGGCTGTTAGTAATTTTGAATTATAATTATGAGAAAGATTATTGCAAAAGTTAATTAGTGATTAGTTTTCTAATAAAAATAATTTCTTAATTCATTCAATTTTATCGGCATCTAAATTATCATTACTAGAAGTTTCAAGGTTCAATTCATCAAAAGTAATAGACCTGTCAAAAACGGGTCACGGGTCGGGTTCGGGTCCAACCCGAAATTGACCCGACACTGTTCAACCCGACCCGACCCGACCCGTTTTTGCAAACGGGTCGGTTTTCCGAACCCGAACCCGACCCGCTTCGGGTCCGGGTCAACCCGACCCGACCCGCTTCGGGTATATTTAATTAAATTTTTTTTATTTAATTCATTTTATTTAAATTTAAATCAAATTAAGGATAGATTTACTTCAATTAATTTAAAATAAATCAAGATTAATTTAATTTGGGCAGTAATATTTATAATTTTTTGAAATATTATTTACTTATTTCATAAAAATTCATTAAAATCCTCCAAAATTAATTAAAAACGGGTCAAACCGGGTCGATTTCGGGTTTTCGGGTCAACCCGAACCCGACCCGGTTTTACAAATGGGTCGAAATCTCTAACCCGAACCCGACCCGGTTTGGGTTCGGGTTGACCCGAACCCGAAATTTTCGGGTCGGGTTCGGGTCGGGTCCAATATTGACAGGTCTAAAAAGTAACATGAATTGCTTCTATTTTTATAGTTTTTGTCAAGCATTCTAACAGCTTTGCTTTGTCCTAAGCAACATACAAAAATCCCCTTATCTGATTTATTATCCAGTTTTTCCATATGTTTCTATCCACTTTTCAATCTGAAGTGTTTGCGTCCAAAATACACAAATAAAACAAAATTTAATATCTCACACCTCTCAAGTTCATAAGGTTTCTTTAATATTACATTAGATATCTTCATGATTAATTATACAATAAAGCATTCATCCCTTTGTTCCAACAGTACAAAGCTTCAACGGTATTTCTTCATTTGTCTTGAGAAACCTCTATCAATATACCTAACGCCTCTGCTTGTCTTTCTAGGAAGTAAAATCTATATAAAAAAAAAGAATTTTTAACTTTGTGTACCTAAACAGGACAGACGAGTTCCTTTGCAAGAACGAGACTCAACAGATCACATGGCCAATGATATCCACACTATCCACCTGTAATGGAAAAATAGCCGCTCACATGTATACACAAGCACTATAAATAAACATGTATATCATGCAATAATTGAAGAGAGAGTAACGAGTTAGCGGATGCATTAATATACTGCAGCTTTTCAATTAGATAATTTCCTTCTTTGTCATTTCTTTAAGGTATCAGAGACCATCCTCTACTCAAATTAGCAATTCATCGATAGATCCACTAGCAGATTCCTGCATAATACCTGCATCCTTGAAATTTGTCATTTCAAATATCAAAATCATAGTACCCACCCAATTCTCAAATGACAATTACCTCATATGGAGATCCCAAGTAACCAAATTACTTAGAGCAAATGCATTTGCTACTTTCATAGACCCAATAATTTCCCCACCACCCTATCTCCAGCAAACATCAGATGGCTTAACCATCACAAATCCCAAATACACATAATGGGTTCTGATTGATCAAAACCTAGCAGCAGCCCTTTGTTCCACCATAACCCCAGCTATCCTACCATACATCCTTCACCTGGACTCATCTGCAGCCATTTGGACAACTGTTGAAAGACGATTTCAATCGTCTAACAGGTCAAGAGTTATTTAACTCAAAAATGAATTACATGTCTCAATGAAGCAACACACCATGGCCGAATATTTAAACGAAATCAAGACCCTGGTAGATAAAATAGCAGCAACAGCGCTACCATTGATAAAGAGATCATAATACTCTACACACTAAATGGTTTACCACCAACCTACCAGTCATTCAAAAGCACTATCAGCACCATGGTGCATATAGATCACTATATGCATTTTTTATTAGTGAAGAAATCAATCTTCACGCTGAAGCAGCCAGACAATATAACCTTCTAGACCAAAATACAACATTATACTCAACCAGAGGTAGAGGACGAAGAGGCAGAGGCCGCTTGACACCACATAATGTTCATCCCAACACCCAACCAGCACCACTGTGTCAAATTTGTAATAAGAAGGGACATTCAACCACAACTTGTTGGCACAGATTCAACATAAATTACACTCCTCCACCACAAAAACTCAATATAGCTCTCACTGTCACCAATGACAACCCCAATCCAGATTGGTATTTTGATTATGGTACAACATCTCACCTTACCAATGATATCAACAGTCTTACACTTTGTGACCCAATACCATACAAAGGAATAGACAACATACTGATTGAAGATGGAAGCACATTACTTATAGCTCACATTGGAGCTAGACTTCTACCAACCCCTAACTATAAGCTTCAACTACCTCAAAGTCTTCATATCCCAACATTATCTGACAATCTCCTTTCTATTTATCATCTAACCAAAGACAATAATATTACCATTTCATTTGATGCTTCTGGTTTTACTGTCAAGGATATCAAGATAAACAAAACCTTACTACAAGGCTCAAGCCGTAATGGGCTCTATCCAATCCTAGCTTCCCCACGCATCCCTCAACAATCTGCCTTCTCATCCATAAACAATAACCAAGCTGCAACTGTATGGCACAACAGACTTGGACACCCACGCGAACCATGGCAACCATCTCCAACACCAACAAACAACTCAACATATCTATCGTTTCTACTTTATGTTCAGCATGTAAGGTCTCTAAAGGCCATAAACTAAAATTTACGATTTCTAGTTCCAGTTATAAAATGCCATTAGAAATTGTTCACTTGGATGTATGGGGTCCATCCCCAATCACCTCACATCAGGAGTTTCAATATTATGTCATTTTTATATATTACTTTTCCCGTTTTGTATGGATTTTCCCCATGACATGTAAATTAGAGGTGCCATCAATTTTCATCACATTTCATACTATGATCGAAAAACAAATACCATACAAAATTAAACAATTTCGATTAGATCGGGGAACATAATATATAAACAAAACCTTACAACCATATCTACAAAAACAGGGCATTATTCATCAGAATTCATATCCTACACCCCAGAACAAAATGACATTATTGAAAGAAAGCACCTTCACCTCATTGCAACAAGAACCTTATTAAACACAACATATGTATCTTACTCATACTAGCCATACGCAATAATAACTGCAGCTTACTTAATCAACAGGCTTCCATTCCATACGAACCATAACAAATCCCCATTATAGCTCTTATACAATAAAACCCCTGACTATTCCATCATAAGAACTTTCGAATGTGCTTGCTTCCCATGGATTCCTCCACATAATAGACACAAATTAGCTCCCAGAGATACCTCATGCATTTTTTTGGGATATTCTAAATCTTATAATGGATACAAATGCCTCAACCCAACCACCAAGCACATAACTATTTCAAGACATGTAACATTTCATGAAACCATATTTCCATTTTCCCAAGCCACAATAACATCAACACCCCAAACCATCCCCCCATCCAACTCTTTGCTTCTCACACCCACAACCCAACCCAATACCTTACCATCTACACATATTACTCCTGAACCACAAAACACCACTCCCACAAATCCTTCACCAGATACCTCTACCTCAACATCACCCTCACCAACTCCCCACCCGCTAATACCACCACCAATATCCACTCACCCAATGATTAAAAGGGTTTAAAAAGAGATCGCTCAAACCAAGGACAATCCTAAATCTACTGCATCAGCATTCTCAAACTCAAAATAACCCACCTCAAGACCCAACTACATACCAAGAGGCATCCAAACATCAACACTGGAGACAAGCAATGGCCACATAATTTCTTGCATTACAACAACAAGCAACATGGACTCTAGTTCCACCCCCAACAAGCACCCCCATTCTTGGTTACAAATGGACATACAAAATCAAATTCCACTCCAATGGATCCATAGCCAGATACAAAGCACAACTGGTAGCTCAGGGACACAAACAACAATATGGGATCAACTACATGGAAACTTTTAGTCTAGTAGACAAATTCCCAACCATCCGGATATTACTTACAATTGCTTTTAACAGAAATTGGGAAGTCCACTAGTTAGACGTATCTAATGCCTTCTTACATGGAAAATTGACAGACACTATATACATGAGAGAATCCCAAGGATACGAGGACACTCAACATCCAAACCACGTTTGCCTTCTTCACAAGGCGATCTAGGGACTTAAACAGGCCTCCAGACAATGGTTCACAACCTTCTCAAAATTTCTATAACAAATAGGCTTCCACCTGAGCAAAGCAGACCCATCTTTACTCACACTCTCCCAAGAAGACTCCTAGGTGTATTTACTCACATATGTCAACGACATCTTACTCACAGGTAACAACAAATATTTCATCTCTAGCATCATATTGAAACTGCATAAAACATTTTCTATGAAACATTTAGGCATAGCCAATAAATTTCTTGGCATCAACATCACAACTCATGACCAATCCCTATTTCTCTCTCAAGCTCATTACGTCATATCTATTCTCAACACAGCAGGACTCAACCTTTGCAAACCACCATCCAACCCCTCATGCACAAAACCCCCATAAAACATACCACCCAATCCCATTCTCAACAACCCCCACACATACAGACAACTCACAGGCTCTCTATAATACCTCACTATCACAAGACCAGACATCCCTTACCATGTGAACCTACTTTGCCAACACATGCATAACCCGCAACCATATCAGGCATACCGCCTTAAAAGGTTACTCAGGTACATCAAAAGCATGATCGACTATGGCATACCGATTTCCTCTGGACCACTTCAACTTCACTCATACTCAGACGCAGACTAGGCGAGCAACACCGACGACACTAGGAAATCCACATCAGGATACTGCTCATTTCTTGGCAACACCAATCTCATGGAGCGTCAAGAAACAACATACTATTGCAAGATCATCCACGGAGGCAGAATATAGAGCCTTGGCCACGGCTATCACAGACATCATATGGCTACGTCAGTCACTAAAAGACTTCAAAGTACCCATGTTGCACCCGACGGATCTCCACTATGACAACATTTCAACCATAGCACTAGTCAACAATCTTGTCTTCCATGCAAGGACGAAACATATAGAAATTGACCATCACTTCATTCGACACCTGATCTACTCGAACATCATACTAGTTCTGTTGATCAGCACCTAGGATAAGACCGCCAACATCCTCACAAAGCCCCTCTCCATAACGCATAACGCACTTTTATTTGCTTCACGCCATACTGAAGGTTCACATGGATCCTTCAGCTTGAGGGGGGATAAAAAGGATAGACGAGTTCCGCTGAAAGAATGAGACTCAACAGATCACATGGCCAGTGATATCCACACTGTCCACCTGTAACGGACGAAATAAATCACAGCCGCACACATGTATACACAAGCAGTATAAATAAACAAGTACATCAGACAATAAGTAAAGAGAGAGTAATGAGTTAGCAGATGCGCGCATTAATATACTGCAGCTTTTCCACTGGATAATTTCCTTCTTTGTTGTTTCTTTAGTACCAAACTGTCATCAAGAATATTATAGAAATTTGACGAAACATGAGAATATGTACTTTTCAATAACAATACATAAATTGAATATTCATTTTGCCTATCATTATAACATATTGATACATGACCAAATATATCATAAAAATTGCATATTTCATTTATTTTGGCATAATGTTTTGATCTTTTATTGATGAATTTGGTCTACATGTGATATTCAAAGTGTCCTATCATATGCAATGGAAGTTTTAGATTCTTATAGTTTAGGTAGGATAAGGTTTTATTGACCACACCTACATTTTTTATGATTATTGTACTTATTGTTTTTAAATTTTTTTGCATTGAATTGATCTATGAAGTAGATTCTTGTTTTGATACTTAAATCTATAATTTCTTTTAATTTTCGGCCTAAAATTAAAAAAAAATGTTTTATGAGATACTTTTCAACACTTATTTTGAGTCTTTCATTAGACCTTTACTTTTCCTCATTATACATAAGTTTATAACAATACGATGTTTCATCCTATAATTTTTATAAAATTGTGTTAGATAGCCGCAAAGTATTTACCTATTACTCATGACATTGAAGATTTGTAGTTCTACCAGATTCCTCAATTAAATAACACTTGTTGTAATCATCAATACAAAGTTGAGCAATTGCTAGCTTAAATTCTTCATGACAATCACTTTCAAAATTTGAATAGAAACTCATTTTTTCTAGCCATATAAACGTAAGGTGAATAGAAAAAAATTTGATACCAATGATGATAATAGTTTAAATAGCATCCGCCAAAATAGCTAAAAACGGGTTATAGCATCAGAAGCTGTAACACATACCAAAAATTTTGATCCATTGATCTGTGTCAGGATGAATGAATTCACAAGTTACTGTAAGAAGTCACCAGCTATCAACTGTCATGAATAAATACTACAATGCTGGCTATATATAACCGATGGATATGAATATATATTATGAAAATTTTTAAAAGAAAATGAAGGATTTCCTTTAAAAGGATGCCATAACTATGACACTACCTAGTGCATGCTTCTAAAATGATTTGGCTTCAGGGTTTCATAACCGTAACAATTTACAATGAACGCTTCATATCCATGCTTTTAGAATCAATATAATTTGGCTTCAAGAAAAGTTTGCAGGTTAGAGCAGTTAACGGTTGAAACAATATGTGCAGAACAACAACAACATCAAGCCTTTATCCCACTACGTGGGGTCGGCTACATGAATCCTTTTTCTCCATTGTGTCCTATTAAAAGTCAAATTCTCGTTTAAATCTAATAAAGAAAGGTCATTCCTAATATTTTCTAACCAAGTCTTTTTAGGTCTACCCCTACCTTTTTTAACATAAGTCAAATCTAATACCTCTATTCTCCTAACCGGGTCATCGGAAGGCCGCCGTTTTATGTGACCAAACCATCTAAGGCGACTCTCTCTAATCTTTTCTACTGGAGCTACTCCAACCTTATCACGTATATGCTCATTTCGTATCCTATCTCTAAGGGTAAAGCCACTCATCCACCTGAGCATCCTCATCTCTGCCACACTTAACTTAGTATTATGCTTCTCTTTTAATGACCAACATTTGGCACCATGAAACAATATGTGCAGAAATAAAAAAAAAAAATTGTTTTGTTTATGACTTTATATGATTTAAAAACTAAAACTAGAAGATTTGATTAGCTTTAATGATACTGAGTAGCTAGGAAAAATTGCATCCAACAAAACACTTAACTTAAACAACCATTCTGAAAAGCACTGAACTTACTCCATCATTTTAGAGTAATAATACAACCTTTGCTTCTGCGTTGCATTCATTCATATAAAAAAATATTTACATCCATAATGAATCTTCTTAAAACTTCTACAATTCCTTCGATTAGCTCACACATCATTTAAATCTTCCCTAAAATTAAAAAAAAAAAAAACAAATCATCCTTTCAATCAACAATGATCCAGATGATCCATATATACTTGATTGAGATGGCATCTCATTTTCAAACTTTTCCATTATATCTACCCTTCTTTTCAAACTTTCGCTTAATGCATATTGGTGGTATCCAAAATTTTTGTCTTTTTAGCATACTTTGAAAGAAACTTTTCGTTAAATTTAACATCCACATACTGACCATAGACTTTATTTCCCTTTCCCTAATCTCTTCTTCAGTGTCCACAGAGGTTTTGGCGAATGATGTTTATGATTACTTTTTGTAGTGGTATCACCATAAATATGACAGAGACATATATTGGGCATCCTTTCCTATAAAATATCTTTGCACTTCTGTTAACCTATTTATTGTTAATTACTATTATTATTTATGACTTCTAAATATGAGTTAGACATAATATATCATCAAATAAGTACCCTATATAACTTGGATCAATTATCTTATGAAGCAATCACTTGACCTGTGGTGACAATATAATTGATTTTGATTTCCTTCAGCAAATTCAGTAAGTCCCTCCTCCAACGGGTTCTAAGAGCTTTCTTTAATCCTGTTCTTAATTTATCTTTCTTACAGATATTTTTTTGCTGCTGCTTGAAGAACTTGTATAATATATGACTATTTTGTTGGTCTACAAGTAGTGATTTGTTTATTTTCATTAATGACCTCATTTTTCTTAAGTTGTATTAAAATTTGCATATCTTTTCTATTATACTGCCTTTGCACTTACCTCAATTAGATCACTATTGTCCATAATCTAACGATAGATGATTAAATTAGTTTAGAAGTGTATTTGTATTAGTAACTATCTATCTTATATTAATAAAATATAGGGGAAAAATTATTCTTTCGTCAAAACAGCACACATAAGAAGTGCAAGTGAAATCAAACTGCTTTTGAACCGAAGTAGAAGATGACAAGCACAATAAGAATTGGTTCCATTTTCACTACAAACTAATTTATAATAAATAGTCCAAAAGAAGTCACCTCACTTGCGTAAGAAAACAAGATAAGACCATCAATGATCACAAGCTGGTAGTGAGAGCCCCTAAAGCAGGTTTAGGATAGCTTGTGTTGAGGATTCCTATGATTTTGAGCATTATTAATAAAAATAGAGAAAAATATCGGCTAACCACCTGTAACTTACTAGTGAAATTGCAACTAGGATTCCTTTATGCCGTTGGAATTTTCGTGATGGGATTTACCAAGTATATGAGAAATGCTTTCAGCATAATTTTGAAGCCAGTCATGGTTGTAGCGTCAGATTAAAGGCGGTAAAGATCCAAATCTCCTGTTTGTGCAGGGAAGCATCAGAAGTTATACTCCTTATTAAATCTACTAATATGTTTAATCCACCCATTCACTCAAAATACTTGAAGCATCATACTTCTATACAAAATTTTCCATAGAAATCTGTTCCTAGTCAACTCTGATATTTTTGCATAATAAGCTATTGGTATCGAAAAAGTCAATGAAGCATCATTTGGTCAAATTTCTGAACTAATACCTAAAATCAGCTTAAATGAAGAAGAATAAATTGAAGTTTGACGTTAGGATGAAGAGAATCAAACATTTGAGGGGACAAATATTTATGAATATTGAGTGCTTATAGTCAAAATGAGAGACTCGCTTTCAATAAGTTTAAGATCATTAAATTCAAATATCATTTAGAAACCCTAAGTCTAAAAAAATATTCTATAGTTAAGGAAGATCAAAACATATTATCTAATAAGATGTTCTTATTTTTAACTGACGAAGGGCTTTACTTCTACACATTTACGGAGACCCTTGTGTGGACCAAGGAGGATTCTAGAGCTCTATTTGCTAGCATATGACACCCATCATAACCGATAAAACTAATATCTATCACCAACACTAATGGCAATATCCTTCATCACAATAACACTCACCATGGTCAACAACCTTAATGCCTATCATAGCCATAAGGTTTGTTGCTATAGATGAAGTGTTTAACGTCCTAGCTTTGTATGAAGATTCAATATAGACAGATAAAAGAGAGGGGTGCAACGATCATTAGAGACATTATATTTTTTACATGAAAAATTCAGGAGAGGGAAAAACAACAAGGCCTGACCCGATTGAAATGATCGTGTTTATCATTGATTACAAATGATGCCCCTCATCGAGGGAATATGTTGCCTAAATGCAAAAAATATACATCATATATAGCAAATTATATGAGTAAAGTTGGAAGAATCTAATGATATGAGAGTTGTTATGAAGAAAACATTGGTCTGTTCATTTAGCCGGTAGGATCGTACGTAGTCGGGTGGCGAAGGTTAGGGACTGTAGTCGGGTGACTGAGGTTAGAGGGTCCATAGTTGGTGAGCAGTGGAGGCCAAAAGGATCATAGGCGTCTAGTAACGGAGGTTGGAATGATCGTAGTTGGGCGATAATGGTTGAATAGACCATGGTTGGCAAGCGACAGAGGTCAGATGAATCATAGTCGGTGAGCATTCGAGGTCAAAGATATTATTATCGTGTGATAGTGGTTGGAGAAACCGTAGTCAGGCGACAGAGCTTGGAGGGACCGTAGTTAGGCGATAGAGGTCAAAGGGTCTGTTTTCTAGCTATGGAGGTTGGAGGGAATGTAATTAGCGGACAACAGAGGTCAGAAGGATCGTAGTTGGTGGACAACGGAGGTCGAAGAGATCATTGACGTGCAACTCTGTTCAGAGAGACTGTAGTGTCACGCCCAAAAATCTTAATTCGGAAGAATTACATCTTTTTTTAATCTCTCAACATCAGTAAGAGCTCACAAATTTCATTTCATTACTATATATATATCGTGAAACATAAATACATTTCTATTAAGCAAATATTTACAACCTATTTGAAGCCCAAAATAACATATACAATATCCATGATACTCAATCAACAACAACCCATCATTGAGAATATAACATGAGTACAAAAAGAATGACCAACAGATATAGAAGGAAACTCTTACCAACAAATCCAAATTATCCTCACTCCCTTGGTCGCTTACCCCTACCTAAAAATATGTAAAAATCACATAATGAGCTATTAAACCCAACAAACTACCAATATCTATAACTAAAATCAGTGTACAAAACCAATAATTTCATCTCTATCATATATTGTATTCATATCAGTACAATATCAATCTGGTAACATATCAATCCTAGATATCATTCAATCAATTAATTAGTATTGTATCAAAGCAGAGCATAATGTTTTCATCACAGAGTTCATATAGAATCAGAATAGAGCAAAGCATATCATATATCATGTATATCACATACAAAATCATTGTATACCCACTATCAATCATATCCATCACAGTCTCATTTGTCTTGTCCACCATCAATCTATCATTAGTCATTAGTAGTCAATATCATCAATCAAACAATACTATTGATATCATTCAATTAGGTAATCAATCATCATTCTTATCTGTCATCGATCTCACATATCTTATATGTAACTATGATATCAGTCATCTATCATCTGTCATCTATCATCTATAAATCAATCACTATGAATAGTCGTCACTCTTTTCCTTTCAGCATAATTTGTTAAATCAATTACTAGCTAACATGCCCTATTTATTTTAAAGAAAGTTTGTCGACCCGCCCTCCTGTATAGGGTAACATGCACACACATTTCATATGTATATATTATGCCCTAAAATGCATGTTATGCCAAATGAGGAATAACCATTTGAAAAAAAAAAAAATTATCATATGCATGTCGTATCTCAATTCAAGATTTAATGTATTAGCACATGATCATCTTATAGTTAATATTTCCTTATTCATTTCATATAAATATTGTGTAAGTCAAACTATTTGATGATACTTCAATATAAGCCAGCCAAAACATTCATAATGATGATATATAACCCATATTAAAAATTACTTGGTGAAAATTCACCATAACATTTTTTTTAAGTTCACTAGAACATGAGATATCACATTTCTATAAATTTTGGGGGAGAGAAATCATACTGAACTTTGAATCATTGAAAACAGATGTAGAGTAAAGGTCACTTACTACGATCATATTAGTTTTTATAACATTGTTGATGGATGAAGAATCCCTAAAAGACATTCTCTCTCCTCTCTCTCATTTCCTCTCTCCCTTCTCTTCTCTTCTCCTTTCTTTCCTTCCCGGCCAAGGCAAATAAAATGAGGGGGTATGGCTTGGTTAATAGATATTTATGATAAAATATATAAAAATGTGTTTTAGTGCCTAGCGCCTCGATCTCCAAGCATTAGTGTCACTGCTCTACATACCACCTTGAAAGGTACTGTAGAACAAAGCCTTCAGCATCGTAGAGATGCTTTACAGTGTCGTTATGCTCGCAAGCACAGCGCTGCAGCGCTCTCCTTAAAAAAATTTCATATTTTTATTTTAAATATTTTCCAAATTTTAGTTATAGTTAATATTAGCCCCTGATGAGCTTATAGTTAACATTTTCCAACTCATTTCATATAAAATGCCATATAAGCCAAACTACTAGGTGAAAATTCAATATATAAGCTGGTCAAAATATTATAATGATGATATCTACCACATATTAAAAGTTACACTATAAATGTTTGCTAAAATAAGATATATCATATTTCTATCAATTTCACGAGAGAGAGAATAAACTAAACTTAGAATCATTGAAAACAAGTGAAGAGTAGACGCCACTTACTACGATCAGAATAATTTTTGTGACAGATAAAGAATTCATGAAAGACCTCTCTCTTATCTCTTTCCTCTCTCTCTCCCTTCTCTTCTACTTCTCCTTACTTTTCTGACCGACCAAGAAAATTAAAATGAGGGGGTATAACTTGGTTAAGGGATATTCATTTTAAATATATAAAAACACTTTTTAGTGTTTGGCACCGTAGTGTTGTTGCACTAATATAAGCCCTAGAGGTACTGTAGAACAGAGCCTTCAGCGCCACAATGATGCTTCTCTCGCACTTTCTAGTGCTTCTACGCTCGCAAGCACTATGCCACAACGCTCCTATTCAGAAATTTCCATATTTTTTTCATTTTAAAATATTTTCCAAATTTCAGGTCATTACACGAAGTTGTCGGGCAACTGTGGTCGAAGGGACTGTAGTCATGTTATGGAGGTTGAAGGGACTATAGTCGAGCGATGGAGGTCTGTTAGATCATATTTGGACGATGGAGGTCAAAGGAACCATAGTCAGATAACAAAGGTTAGCGGTCATAGTCGGGCAATTGAGGTTGTATGGATCATAGTTAGTGAGTGATGAAGACCAGAAGGATCATAGTCGGCTGGTGATGCTTGTCAGAGTGACCATGTTGGACATCAAAGGTTGGAATGACCATTGTTGGGAAACATAGGTCAAAGGTACTGCCATCGATGGGTGATGTAGATTGAAGGGATTGTAGTCTACGGGCGACGGAGGTTGAAGGGATCATTATTGTGCAACGTTATTCGAAGGAACCATAGTCGGTGGACAACTATGGTTGGAGGGTCTATTGTTAGGTGATAGAGTTCTAAGGACCATAGTATGGATATGAAGGTCAAAGGGATTAGTCAGAGAGCAACAAAGGCTAAAAGGACCATAATTGACTAGCGATAGAGGTCGGAGGGACCATAGTAGAGTGATAGAGGTCAAAGCAATCGTTGTTGCACAAAGGAGGTTGGAGTGACCTTAGTTGCGAGTGATGGAGGTCAAAAGAACTATAGTTGACAGATGATGGAGGTCGGAGGGACTATTGTCGACCAATGGTTGTTAGAGGAGCCATAGTCAACAGTCAACTATGGTCAGAGGGACCATAGCAGACTACTTTGGTCAAAGGGATTATTGTCAGGTGACGGAGGTCAGAGGGACTGTAGTTGGGCTATGAAGGTTGTATGGACTGTAGTCTGGTAAAGGATGTTTGTGAGACTATAGTAGTTGGGCGATAGAACTCTAGGGACCGTAGTTGGGTGATAGAGGTTAGAGTGGAATCTCAATGGTGGTTGCTGGATGGAGGTCTGACGGTGACATCCTGGTTGAGGTCTGGCGGAGGCAGCTAGATGGATGTCCGGTGGAGATCGGCTGGTGAAAGTCCTATGGCGGCCACTAGTAGGTGAGAGTTCACCAACGATGGTGCTTTAGGATTCATGCCTTAGAGTTCTCTTGAATCTCTAGCCCAAGATCCAAACATCGCCCCTCGTGTAAATATGAAGAAGATATAAGCGTCCCCCACCCCCTTCAAAAAAAAAAGAAATTCTCCCTCATGTGAAGAGTGAGGTGGTCTGTTTATAGATTTTTTGGAGTGACATAACCTATAAATATGATGAAGTTCCATAGCAATTTTGGAGCACTCAATCGAATGGCCCACATTTATGCCCTCGACCATAAAGCATTTGTTTAGATTTTTAGTATTTTAATGATGTTAGACTTAGGTGATTATAGGCCTGTTGGATTTGTCTCATCAAGCTGCTCGAATTGAGTATAAGCATGCCATATTTGGATATTATTTGGTCATCCAATTAGTATTTTGGAGCTTCTACTATACTTCTTGCAATTGCTTTGGATCCATTTGGGCTTTGATTGGATTGATTTCAGTGTCGTTGGGTTTGTCTACTCGGGATGTTTAGTTTGATTATAAGTATGCTGAGATCAGAGTTTGGATGGCCCCAAATTTAATCTTGTAAGTTACTAACTTGAATATGTCTTAAGTGCGTCTGATCAAGGAAATTTTTGGTGATGTATCAAGGTTGATGCTCATAATTAGTAAGGTTAAAGCCCTCCATCAATACCAAAATCAATGCCCTCAATTATATTCAAGGCTAATGCTTCACAATTATAATAGTTGACGTCCACTATTGAAACTAGGGTTCTCAATAAATAACTCGACTTGATAACCAACATTGACCCGACCAAAAATTTTGTATTATATTTGACTCATTTAAAAAGGGGTTGGGTTCAAATTGGAAATTCCAATCCATCGAATTAACATATCAGGTTTGGGTTTTCTACAAATTAGATTGTGACCCAATTTTGACCCAGCACTTAGTAATAATTTTCTTTGCAATTATTAAATATGATTTATTTGTTGCATTTCAAACATCAACCATTTTTGTTGATGTCAAAATGTAGCAAATGTATTAAAATCTATTGTCAAATGCATATTTAAATTTTTCCATGGTAGTTTCTAATGTCTAATTTAGCATGTCATTATAACTTTTTGTGTAGTAGATAATTTATGGAAAATTATTTTTTCCTCTTAAATTCTTTTACTTATTGGAATTTTCTTCTTACTTTTAATCAAATAAACGTAATTCTAGAGTTGTTAAGTTATAGTTTTCTTAAAATTCAAAACATGTAATTAGGTTGGGTTTGGATTATCCTGATTGCTGGCAGGTTACAGTTTGGGTTCACTTTTTTAGCCATTTGTTAAATCGGTCAGGTCTGGCCGGTTGGGTTCAAATCGAGTCAATTTCAAGTTGGACCTAAACTCAACATGCTAACCTCTTTTGACACCCTTAATCGACACTAACGTTAATGGCTATGGACCTCCGAAAGGGTATTGCTGTGTGGGCTGGAGTGTAAAGGGTATACGACCGCATCATCCCGAAGGACGAGACTATTGCAGGGCTTTGCGCTCTTCGCAAGCGGTCCAATGGAAGGGAAGATTAGTTCGCACATACAATTAACCATTGAGGATAATAGCTCTTGCCAACACACCCCGATGGGTAATAATATGCATGATCTGATCGAAATAACGGGTTTCCCCCACCCAATACATCAGTTTGAGTGGGGTTTATTTGATGGTAGAATTCGGTTTCCTGCAATTACATCTCATGTCTGGGCCCGAGAAGACTCTCGATTAAGGACTCTACATTATTCTCTCAAATGGTATTGTCACGTAGGGAGGAGACTAGGAAGTCCTACTCAAAGGGAAAGATAGGCTCAACTGGGCATAATTAACATACACAGCTCACAATAACACGCAGAGGGACTAAGGTAGTGAGAATAAACTTGAGAAAAAGAAAGTAATGCACTCAAAGTATACATGAGAAAAGGATGAAAGTTACGCATCCATGTGACACGGATAGACAGGATTTATAGCCTCTGAAGAATAGAGGACTTACCCACCGATGAGGCATACTACGAGACACTGAATGTAGTAGCCTTGAACCCTAAATCTAGATTGGGTTTAGTGTTCTACATAACACTAACACTTGTGTCCTATCTAATGCATTATGGTCTTATATCCTTCCTGAAAAGGAAAGTCAGCTAACCCCCTAAACGTATAATATCCATACTATCTAGTCTCTATGAAAGATGGGTGGTAGGCTGAGTTTTTGGAAGTAAGGCCGACGTCTAGAGAGTTTCCTAATTGACCTTAGACTTATGTAAGATGAATGCTCCTAGAGCTAATGTAATTAAATTTTTGATTTAGTTGATTTCTAATATAATGCATGCTAGTTAAATGCCTACAAACCAAGTATGCATGAAATTTAAAAAGGCTTAAAAATAATTTTTTTTAGAAAAGCTAAACTTCCCCAGATTCAACACCATATCCTCATAGGTCCGATTATTTGAATTATACCCGCATGCAGGGAAGTATCTTATAGAAGGAGAGAGAAAATACATTAATATGCATGCAACCCTAGATAATTTCAATTATTCCCTAGATCGTTAAGTTTCCATATTATTTAATTCTTAAAATATTAAATTTTAGTTACAAATAGAAAAAGTTTTAGTCCTTAGAGAGCCTAACAAAATTAGGTCATACACTTGCAAGAAAGAAACATATGGAAAACAAGCAAGTTCTACTGCACAATTAAAGTAAACAAGTCAATAATAATAAAACCACAATAAAAAAATTCTAAAGTCCATGGCAAGTGTCATATATAGTTCAACCCAGGGTATGTAGAAAAGTAATGGTGTTCAGGCCCCACCAACAACAATTTGGATTTTAATCTTATTGAATGACGCAAGTTTTAAAGCCAAGATATTTTGTCTTCAATATCTTTATATGGATCGTCTTCCTCCGGATCATCATCCTTCTGATCGACTTCTTTCAGTATTCATAAGATTTATCCTCCAGAAGGGTACCCAAATGAATAAGAAATTCCCTATAAAGGGTCTTTCTTTTTCTCTTTGGGTATTGAGTGTTTGAAATGCCTCACTTTTGAAGACTTTCACAACTCGATACTTTTACAAATTACATTGAAAAGAGAAAAATCTAGACTCTCCTTCATAATTATCCTAATAGAAAATCCCAAGCAGTTAATATGCAACAACCTAAGTAGTTATATATGAAAAGTAAAGTACTCATCATCAATCACATTTGGCCATGCTCTTTTAATTTAAAGGAGGACTTAGCCATTTCTGAAGCATCTGCATAAAATATCATTAGTTTTAAAGCTTAATTATTTCTTGCCCCATTTAATCAATACAATGTATGAGCATGACCACCTACATAAGATTAAATTTATATAAATCGTATATAGCCTAGGGGTAGATCTAACACATAATCAATCACATCACAGATAAAAGAAGTATAGTAATAAAATAAATAATCATAGTAAGTTAAATCAACCAACACACGTGCCACATACAAGAGCGCCATATCACAGAAACAGAAAAGAAAATCACTGGCCTAACCTAGAGCTAGAAGCGATGCCCTAACAAATAATTCTATGTGTGTCTAGAAGGCTGTGTGGCTTTGGATAGGTCCTATGT
Source organism: Dendrobium catenatum (assembly GCF_001605985.2). Classification (NCBI taxonomy): domain Eukaryota; kingdom Viridiplantae; phylum Streptophyta; class Magnoliopsida; order Asparagales; family Orchidaceae; genus Dendrobium; species Dendrobium catenatum. The sequence continues at coordinate 178,083 of NW_021319160.1, read as the reverse complement.
TAGGTAATTAGTTCAAATTGCTTCGGACCCTATTTAATAAACTATGATTGACCGGAGAGTTGACTTTTTTATTTAGGTTGGCTTTTGGAAAGCTAATATTTTTATTAAATACTAAATTTTAATTAGAGTTTTATGTCTTTTATTTTTTCCAATTTAGATTTTTTGAAATTAGTTATGATTTTTCAAAGTTTAGGTAATTAATGAATTATTAAAAATTGTTTAATAGAGGACATTTTGGGGGTTTTGATCCAAATCAGCTCTAAACTGCTTGGAATCACCCCCAAAGGTTAGAAATGACTTAAAGAGATGTTCCCAAGTATTTTGGGAGAATTTGGAATTTTTAATAATTTTTAATTATTTAATTTAATCAAAGATGCAATTTTTGGTCAAAATTAAATTAAGGTTTAGATTGAAGATCAATTAAGAAGATTTTAATTTTCTCATATTGAGGATTGAATTCTGAAGAATTTTATATATTATAAATACTTTTTGGATTTAATTTGAATTTAGTAGAATATTTTTGAAGTTATGGGGGCTTAATGAAAGTTTAAATTAGGGTTTGTTAATTAAGTGGTTTAAAGGCTCCTAAAAATTCCTAAAAAATTCTAGGAGATTTAAGATGTCACTAAGTTTAAATGTGTTAAGTTTCATGTCCATCGGAGATCTATCCTAGCTCCTACAATTTTTTTAAGTTCGTTAGATGTGTCTTTAATTATTATCCTTAAAGTATTGCTACATTAAGTATGTTTGAATCAAATATTTAAGACTAACCCTTGGGCTAATATAAGGGAAATGCAGCAAAACAAAACACAACATGTATTTAAATCTATGAGGGCCTAAGCTAAGTGATTGTGTATCCTATACATGCAAAAGATAACTAAATAATTAATTAAGTATGATTAACAATGTGATTACCGAATGATTGAAACTCAATCATCCACTAATCCCCCCCCATGATTCCTATCCACATGCATAGCCTATGTTTAAAATTCCATAAATTTGATCCCTCAAAATTAGGGGAATTATATATATATATATATATATATAGAGGTTTTAAAATAATATAATAAAAAAAAATAATTTCATGTTCATATTTATGATAGATCCATTAGTCACCAGAGCGAGGCTTCAATTTTAAAGTTTCAAGGTGGATCTCTCAAAGGTTCAAGATTTAAATATATATAGGTTTTAAAATAGTTTTAAAATATATGTATACATAAACCTATATATATAAATATATAAGTTTTAAAATAAAGTAATTCAAAATATTATCAAAATAAAATGTTTTTAAGGATTGAGAGATTCACTGGTTTTCCAAAGTTATTATGAAAATAGTTTTTTTTTTAATTTTCAAAATATTTAATATAATATTAATTAAATACTAATTAAATACATCAAATATAATTAATTAAATAATTTAAATATAGATAAGATATTTAAAAATAATTTTAATTTTAAATTAAAGAGGATAGAATTTTGATATATAATACAAATTTTGGGTTTAAAAATAATTTTAAATTAATTTTCAAAGTTTTCTTATTAAAAAAAAAACATTTAAAATAAACTTTAAATTATTTTAGATATATAACCAATGGTGGTGGGAGCCACGTAGCAGCTCTAGGTTCACTCCGTAGTTCTAGGCAAACAGTGGCAATGGTTGCGCCGCCATGCAAACATTGACAATGATTGCACGAAAAACCGCACGGCACTTAACCACATTGGTATAGGATCTCCGTCGTCTTATCTCCCGCTATTTGGAATGAATGGTCCAGATCGATCCTAATGGACAGCGAAGCCACAGGACCGAACCCTGTGGTCGATCCGAACTGCAAAACTACTAGATATTCACTGTTGATTGCGAGATTAATGGTCTGGATCGCCTCCCAACAGATGGAGCCGTAACTCGAAACCCTAAAATGTTTTTTGCTTCATTCTCACTATTGGGTGAACCAAATTGGATGAAATTTTAAACACAAGGCCTATGAATGAAGAGCATTCATAGGGAAGTGATTTCGTGTTCTAAAATGCGATGTGTAAAAAGTTATATTGATCTAAGAGTTCTAGTATAGGGTTTCAAATTTACCTTAATCCAATGTATGGATTCAAAAGATCTCGATAAGGTTGAGCTTGTAGACTGTCCTCATATAATTTCCTAGTTGAAATCAAGTTTTGATACACCTTGGATCGATAAGAAATCACCTTGGGAGGATTTTGACTCAAGCTCATCGGAATTCCGTCGCCAGCGATGTTTAACCGAAGGGAATTAACTTGGAAAGATGGGGGTGGAGTTAGGAGAGCTCTCAAAAGAAAGTTTTCGGGCTAAGGAGGCTTGGAGAGGGAGAGATTGCAAAAGTCCCTCTAAAAGAACCCTAATTCATCTTTTTTAAAAGTCTAATGCTCATGAGGGACAGCCTAGATTGAATCTCTAGTGAATTAAGAGGGAAAAGAATCTTAATTAGCCGTGGTTTGAATTGAGAGCTCATTAGGCAATGGTTAAATACATTAAATATGATTAATTTGACCTAAATAGGTCAAATTGACCAAGGGAGATTTGGGTTGACCAAGTCAATGGCTGACATAGTCAACCTAGTCAATTAAATCCAAAGGGCTGGGGTTTGAGCTCAAGATGGCTTTGAATTGGATTTGAATTGAATTAGGCTCCATAAGGCTTAATGGGTCAACATGGGTTGACCTGGTAAACCAGTTGACTCGAGGCTTAGGTTTGAGCTCAACGGGGTAGGTCTGACCCATGGAACCCCAGCGAGGTCTTGGATTGAGACAAGGAGGGTTGGAATGTATTTGAAATCAAATGGAGAGCATTTGGGTCAATTGGGTCAACCTTGGTTGACCTGGTCAACCAAGCTGACCCAGGGCCTGGGTCTGAACTTAACACACTAGGCTTGACCTATTGAACTCAAAGAAGTGGTCTTGGGGTATGACTTGGTCAATCTGACCAAGTCAACTCCCCTTGACCCAGATAGAGGTGAAAATAAGGTGAACAATGGCGTCATTGTAATAACTTGAAGCGGTGCAGGTTGAACAGAACTGATTCAACCAACGTGGTTCTCATCATCTCATGACCTATTAAGCTTATTCATGTCTTTAAAATAAGAATTGAGATTTATGGCATGCTTTGTGTGTGAGAGAAAGGGAGAGTTGCAACAAAAAGGAGAGTGAGGAAAAGTTGGGCGTAGCTTGTGAGCGGGAAATCACGTTAACGTCTTTTGTATCATCTTTTGTTGGAAGATAGTTGAGTGGCGATGCTCGGTAGATTTGAAGTTCAATGGCATGGCTAACCGGATTACTTCGGCTATCCAACAAGTCATAGAAGGAGGAGATGAGATCTATAGATCCTCCAACGGCAGCAGTCCCTCGTGTTCGCTCTAGTCATCAATCACCATAATAAATTAGTGGCATTTGACTTTGTCAACTTTTTTGTTGTATTTATTAATAATTTAAATTCAATATTAGCTTATAATTTGTAATAATCAAATCTATAACCTAAAAGAGTTTAATATATAATAACAACTGTGTGTGTGTGTATTATTTATATATTTATTTTAAACTAATTCTATAGCTACTATTAGTAATAATTTGTATTAAGGGAAAACCAATTTTCATTATTTAGCTAAAGCTATTTTATGTATCAAGAAAATTGGTTACATATGTATATTTGTATTATAGTGTTAACATTTAAACAAACTGTTATGAAAATATTAAATCATGGTAAAATATATTTTATGAGAGATATTAAAGAAAGCATTTATATTTGAGAATTTAGTTATGATGAATAAATTAGGTTTAGGGTCCATGGTAGAATCATTGATTTTAAAAAAATGCATTTAATTGATTGTTGTTGTTATTTAATATGGTGATGTGTGATGTATTGAATATACGATTGATCTAGACTTGTGAATTTAGGGTCTGTTAAGTACTGTGTGTTAGAATGGGAAGAGCTTCATCATGATTGGAATTCTCTATTGCTTATGGTAGGTGATTCTTCATTGAGTAAGAGATAAGCGTATATTTCCTTTTCTTAGGGATCTTGCTCTTGCTACTCATTGTATGTGAATAATGTGTATGGTAAGATGTGATAATTCTTTCTCAGCATCACATGTTATCATTTTAACATAATCTGATAGTTTGTGTTGCCATGTTTATTGTTGCGTAATTTTCTAAACAATTCACATATTTCTTCTTGATTGCTCGGAATAACCATTGTATATACAAATCATAAATTTTGCAATACATATAACCAACCTTAATTATGTTATAATCTTTGGTAAGCACTATTACTGAAATACAATATGTATATAATACAAGCTTGTGTGTTTAATTCTTGTAAATGCCGGTATTTTGACCCTATTGGATATTGGCTAGCCGGGATCGATAGGCCCCAAGAGTGTCAACTATATAGAAAATCACTGGATTTCTTTAGGATTGGTGTTTACCTTTCCCAGAAAGGTACTATAGTAAATTGATTATAAATGTTTACATATTGATATACAAAGGAAATAAATGACTAATGCATTATTGGTGGATGTATAAATATCAAATGCTTGTAAGTGAATGTGTTTGCATTTGAATACAATGCTTATTAGTTGGAAGAAATAATAATTTTTGAGTTCTGCTGGCCTTCATAAATGAAGTATGTATATTCAAAAATCTCATATCATTTGCATTGTTTTCATTTATTTTTTTAATTATATTTATGCCAGTGAATTGTTGTTTATGTTTTACTTAGTGGGGTTTCAACTACTGAGTTTTTTTCTTGCAAACTCACATTTATTAATTCATGGTTTCAAGTTTGAGTTTGGGTTACTTCTATGGAGTTTTTTGTTTCATGCATCACGTTCATCTATGATAGGCAATTGAGATTAGAGTTATTTAATTGATTTAATTGCGTAATAAAAATTTATTTATATTTGGTGTACATTTAGTATGCGTTTGAATTTAGATGCTATGAAGATTTATTGGTGGATACAAATTATTGAAGTTTTATATTTCCATTGCTTTGACATTATTTTATAGATTTTGCTCTGCTCACACCCTACCATTGGGTTATTGTGATTTCTTCCAAGCCCGGTGATGGGGTGTGACAGTCATCACCAACAAGGTGATCACCCATCATCATAAATAACATCAATGCTGGCTAACCCCAACAAGTTTAATACACATAATCTACACCAATAAAGACACTCACTATTGACATCAATGCAAAAGCACATCATCTCCATTAGAGTCGATGATCGTCACCATCAACAATCTTGATGCTTATTATTGTGGGCTCCAAAAATTCGTGCCCCGGCCTCCCCTTTTTAGGAGCGTTTTAACGATGTTCCGAGTCAAATTTTGGGAAGGCAGATGAGTTTGTAGATAAGACGCTACCCAGAGATTTCATCCTCATTTTGTGAGGACTTTATAAACTAGTTCTAGGTTTCCCATAGGCGCAAGCACCTATGGTTAATTACCCCTCTCAATCATGAGAGAGAACTTTTGATTAAGGCAGTCATTAAATAGGTACGAAATACCTAGCATATAGTAGTGGCAAGTGAAATTTTTTTAGATTTATAAATTTATTATTTTTATACTTAAAGCGGATGGTGGGGGGACTGATGATGAACCCGATCAAGATCTTATGGTTCCGTCATCCCAAGCCATCGTGGTCCCCAGTCTACTTAGTCAGAAGAGATACTCGACCCAACTTGACAGAAGGATCCTTGTCAGTAGCCATGGGTTGCTTCGTCCAAGGGTATCTTGTAACTTGGGGTGAATGCTTGATTAAGGAGACAAATTTTAGTCAACCTTAGCTAACATAAAGCTTTATGCCTTATTGAGTGCACCCTATGATTCATTACTCAAGGGACTTTTAACCATTGGAGAACATACGGGCTTTGACCATAACCGTGATATAGTAGTGCTATTTTTACTGCAAAACCACCCAGTCAGAGGGCACATGCCACATCCCCATTGGCGATAAATCATTTGAGAATGAATCACAGTGATATATTCAATTAGACATTTTGCTCTTTGTGAGCTGAAGTTATTCTGAAATTTATCATCCTTAACAAATGTTTACGAATGATGGATGGATTTTTGCTTTAAGTTTTAAATAATAAATTTCATTTGAATATTTTAAAGTTTATCAAAATTTTGTTCCAAACATAATATAATTTTAAAATTTGGGGGTATTTTAAATGTTTGAGATCCCCTTCAATATAGATTAGCTTTCAATACGTCCATCCTTGGGGTGAATTTGGAGTCATTTGCAAATTTTTGTATTTTGTAGAAATTTGAGGGCATTTGGAATAGTTGATCCCCTCCGGTTGATATAAACATTCAACACGACCATCATCTTTTTTTTTTACAGTATACCCTATAAATAGCCATATAATCACTGATGTAATAGATCAATGAATTAAGAGTGAAATTCAGAAAGAATTACAGCGCACCTTAGTTCAATTCTCATTTGAACACCTTTTGCTTATTCCTCCACATAACTCACCATCACCCAGAAAAGCTCAAACGCCTAGAAAAGCTCAAACAACCTCATCTCCCATCGCAAACTCATCAAATAAACCAACACCACAAAGAATCATCTCCCTAGAAATTACTCAAAACCAGACAACTACCTCTCCTCAAACTACATCTCCCCAAATACATACCCAGCAAACACAAACTGACTCATACATTATACCAGCTGCTCCACCTACACAAATTCATCATCCCATGATTACCAGATCTCAAACAGGTAATCTGAAACCAAAACAAATTCTCAATCTACTTCATTAACTCAACCCATCCACAGATCCAACTTGATTCACCACAGCCTACAAATCAGTACACTAGAGAAAAGCAATGTCAGACAAGTTCATGGCTCTACAACAACAAGGTACGTGGTCATTGGTACAACCTCCAACTAATCAACCAATTTTAGGCAGTCGGTGGACATTCAAAACCAAAAGACACGCAGATGGATCAATAGTCAGATACAAAGCAAGATTCGTGGCTCAGGGACACACTCAAGATTACGGCATAAACTATGAAGAAAATTTTAGCACGGTAACTAAAATGCCAACTATAAGAGCTCTCACAGCTCTTGCAGTTCATCATAAGTGGACAATTCATCAACTAGACATCTCAAATGCATTTCTGCATGGACAATTAGATGATATAGTATATATGCAGCAGCCTCCAGGTTTCAAAGACTCACAGGATCTCATTTAGTTTGCAAACTGCACAAATTAATTTACGACTTAAAGCAATCGCCTCAGCAATGGTACTTCACATTCTCCAAACACCTAACAGCCTTAGGATTCATCCACAGTTCTGCTGACCCATCACTATTATGTCATAAAACTGAACACACACACATATCTTTTGGTATACGTAGATGACATACTCATTACTGGAAACAACCCCACATACATCCGACATTTACTACAATAGCTACACACCAAGTTTCAACTCAAAGAGTTGGGACCCATCTCAACATTCCTTGGCATCCAATTCATACAAAATGAAAAAGGATACATACTGCATCAACAACCATACATTCTCAAACTCCCACATGAAGCATGCATGATTAAATGTAAGCCCATATCAACTCCACTTCCAACAAAACCTATATTAGAAACCACCTCAAAACCTCTCCCAGAACCAACAAAATACTGAAGATTAGCCGGATCTCTACAATATATTACCCTTACCAGACCAGACATTGCTTTGGTCATAAATCAAATTTGTCAGCACATGCAAACACCTACAGAGGCACATCTTTTAATGATCAAGAGGGTTCTACGATACCTCAAAGGAACTAGTAATATGGGCATCAAAATCTTTTGCTCGGACCTGAATCTCAAAGCATATTCAGATGCAGACCGGGGAGCAGATCAAACAGACAGGAGATCAATTTTAGGCTACTGCTTCTTTTTCGGTACATCACCAGTTCTCTGGAAAGCTCAAAAACAAAAAATTGTGGCAAGATCCTCGATGGAAGCAGAGTACAGAGCTTCGACTACAGCATCATCAGAGGTTATTGGTTAAGACAACTATTACAGGATTTGGATATTTCAACTACTACACCTACTCAAATACTCTGCGACAACACATCGGCGATATCCATAGCCAACAACCCCATCCTCCGAGCAAGAACGAAACACATCGAAATAGATCTTCATTTTATTCGAGATCATATAGTTTATAAAGATCTCACCATACAACACATCTCAACAATAGACCAGATCGCATATATACTCACAAAGAATCTATCGGGACCAAGATTTCATCTTTTACTAGACAAACTTCAGCTTCAATCAGCATAAGCTCAAGTTTGAGGGAGTGTAACAGCCTATGTGCAAGACAAGATCAGAACCGAGTTGGAAGAAGCAAGAAGAGCCACAAAACAGAGCACTCTCAACCACATTTTATTTATCAATTTACAGCCACATGTTACACGTCAGCTATGTACAGCAAACTCTATAAATAGCCATGTAATCACTGATGTAATAGATCAATGAATTAAGAGTGAAATTCAGAAAGAATTACAGCGTACCTTAGTTCAATCCTCAATTGAACTTCCTTCTAGAATTTAAAATTCAGAAAGAATTACAGCGTTCCTTAGTTCAATTCTCATCATCGGGGATTAAATAGCATGTATATTATGCTTCTAAAATTTAATATGCATGCTTCTAGATGTGGTGAATTGCTTCTCAAGACTGTAGCACTCTTGTTGGGGTAGTTGCTTGTTTCCCAAGGCTGCTACACACATCTTAGAGGTGTCGACACCCTGCTCGGTGCATCATATTAAAATTTAGAAAATTATTTTTGAATGCAGGAAGGGGTATTAAACGCATTATGCCCGCTTGTAAAAGTGGTGCAAATCCGGTGGCATTGATTTTAAAGATTTTTCAATAATGTGCTTTTCAAAGCAGCAAAATGAACTTTAGCGTGCTTATCAAAGTGATTGCTCGCTTATCGATATGACTATGAGCTTATCGAGGTGATTGCAATCTATGTGATTAAAAACTTATCGATGAATGATATAGAACTCATAGTAATATATTTATTGCAATCATGGCACACATGTTGAAACAATAATATGCATCTCGATGTTGATGCACACTTATCAAGGTAGCATCAATCTTTGAAATAACATGTTTGTCAAAGTAATGCTTCATTTTCAGTATACTTTGAGGTTTTCAAATGGTGGCATGTTGTTTCGAAGTAATAGCTCACTATGTTAAGAAATGTGCATTTTGAATTTAAAGCCAAGCTTAGCAACATTTTACTAATTATGAGACTAAGCCATAAATTTCAAATTAATTTTATCATTGTCATCTATTGATATCATTATTATCATATCTATCATGACTATTTATGGAAGAAAGATGAAGCAAAGTAAAAGTTCATCCTCTTTCTTTATCACTCAAAATCCCATCAGCTTCATTTGGAGCATGTCAAAATGTCTCCAGTTTAAAGCATATAACATATGCTTTATTTTGAATTTTATATTAATAATTTAATAAATTGATGCTCAAACCATGGCATATGACTCCTCATTGTAAGCCAAATATTTTTTTTTTTAACTCTTGAAATTTTTAAATGAGGTGATTAAATGCCCTCAACTTAGAAGAACACCAACTTTTCATGAGAGACATGGCACTCAAATCCAAAATCCTCTCTAATGTTGAGTACAAATAAAACAAGGACCTTGAAAACCATGTGCTTCAAAGCATCAGAAATGATTTGTGTAATTGGGATTCAATCAAAATAATTTGATATTCATTTGATTGATTTTATTTTTATATTAATAATTCAACTCAAGCTCAAACATTCTTCAAATTTTATTTAATTTGAGTTCAATAAATCTTCAAAAATTATTTAATTTGTGTAAAAAAAAATCTCAAATTTATTTTATTTGAGCTTGAGAAATATCAAATTATTTTATTTAGGCTTTTGTTCGTCAAAATTTTGACAGTGTCCCGGTGTCTCCCCCGTGTAGGGGAAAATTTCAGGAGTCTGGGCCTTCCCTTCGACGCTACATGAGCGCTTTCGGTAGGTGTCGGATGACACCGCGGCCATACTTCTTCAATCCCCGTCATGCTACGTGAGCACTTCGAGGTTTATCGGCCTCGTCGCGAGCGTCGCACCGGTTTCCCTCCCTACTACGCTACGTGAGCGCGTAGGCGTAGAGGGTTCTCTGGCTCACCGCAAGCGTCGAAAATGGGATTTGAGATTTTAGAGTTTGGCAAACATTATGTAAAGTGCTGATTTTGCTCCAGGATCGTCCAGGACGATCTGGGATCGTCCTGGGACGATCAGTTAAAGTTTTGTTCCAGAATGTGTCCAGATTGCTCCAGGTGATTTTCCTGTAGGTATCGGCCGGGCCGATAGGGACATCGTCCAGGCCGATCGGTTCAGTGCATCATTTCGTCCTGAGCATAGCCCTGGAAACCGTCCAGGCTGATGGATTTTGTTCAGATCGTCCCAGGACGATATTGCGATCGGCCGGGCCGATTTGTGTATTATAAAGCTGAAATCAGTCGTTTTGAGGAGAGAGAAAAATCAAAATTAACGAAAATATCAGCCGAGGAGAGAGAAAGTCGAGGGCTTTTTGGTAAAAGTTGGTTTTCGAGCGACGCGGCTCCGTTTTCGTCCGAAGAGACTGTTCAGGAAATTGCTGTACGCAAGGTAAGGCATATTCTGCTTTTCTCAATTTTCAGAACCGTCGCGTTTGGCGGTATTTTCTGTCCGGAATTGATTTTTATTCGTGATTTTCGTCCGTATTTTCCGATTGGTTCAGTTTTTACCGCGTAACTTTCTGTATGTTGTTGACGTGCCGAGTGTGCACATTTTGATTATTTTCTG
>NW_021319160.1:139825-160968 GCF_001605985.2 Dendrobium catenatum | reverse complement strand
TATACGATTCTGTTCCGAATTCTGATTGGATTTTGGTCTGATGTGTTTGGTTTTGGATTATGGAAGTTTTGATTGGAGGTTTGTCGCTTTGCTGAGCTGTTGAGCTCACTCTTGTTTTCTGGTGGTTTTCAGGTTCTGGGAAAGGGAAGGAGGTCCAGGAATAGATTTCAGAGTCTGATCCGTAGGTATTGTTTTGTACTTTTGATTTTTGTACAGACATGGCTCTTCTGCTCTGTTTCTTTCTGTCTGAGCCATGGTCTGTAGTTGTAGATGATTGTTTTGAGGAAAAGAAAGAAAAAAAATATAGATGTTTTGTTCCGCTGCATTTGATGTTTCATAGTAGCTCTGTGTGTCTGTGTTTGAGTTGAAATATTTGGAAGATTCAGTTCCGAAGCAAATTCCAAAGCCAGATCCTGGTCAGTCAGTTTGTTCGTTCCAGTCGCGACCCGGTGCGAGCGGGATCCGTCCCGAATCGGGTCGGGTCGTGACACATTATACCTTGACGAGCGAGTAAGGTGACGACGAGATTTGTGGCAAGGCAGAAAAGGATTTTTTGTTATATTTATTTTCTGAATGTTTTTTATATAGAAATATATTTATAAATTTATATACTTATATAGAGAGAGGAAAACAAAAAGTAGAAAGAGAAATAGTTACTGTTTGGTGAGATTTGAATGGGAGTTGAAGCGAATGACTTCTGTTGGAGGTTATTGGGATGACTAAATTAAATTTTTATTTTTATTTTTATCTTGTATTCAGCGGTGGGATGCATGAAAGCCAACACCTAAGTAGAAGAAATTGGCCTTTGCTTTAGCAGAAGACACATGGCTTTAGAGGTGGCATAATGAAGAACCATATCTAATAGAATTATCATAACATAATGTAGTAGGATATATAGATATATATACTTATTAAACTATACAGATCTTAATTAAGAAGAAATTTAAACATAATCTAACATATAATATTTATTTGTCTTGATGTATATAATAATATTTTAACTATTAAATATCATTTAATATTAAAGATATATGTACATATCAATTATTATATTTTAACTCTTAATTATTAGTTAAATATAGGAATTTATATTTACAAAATTTATTTAATACATCATTTATTTTATACATATATAACATTGACTATTTTTTAATGTCTATTCACCAGTTGTTAATTTTTTTTTTTTTTTTTGTTTATATGTTTCAATTAATTTACACATTGTCATCAACCCGTTTGCCATCAAATTTTATATTTTTACTCGTGCAAATATCCAAATAATATTACAGTCATTTCCCGGTATTTTCGATGTTCTTGATGGATTGGTGAAGACTGTTTCACAAACAAATAACATTTTGATAACGTCGAGCAACATTTCGCTTGTAGTCTGTCGAGCAACGTCGAGGTGTCCCTTCCTGATTAACTTTAATATTATGAACACAATGATGCAACCCATTTAATGGTTAGAAAATATTTTGGGTAATTTTTGCTAATGTCGTACTCACTAACAAAGTGTTGTTTGATCGAGTTGCATAGGAACAACTTTTATTTGCTATATTTGATGTCCTGAATGCATCGATATGATCCATTTTGTAATCGGACAAAGTTTTAATCAATTCATTATGATCGAGACACTCCGATCTTCGTTATGAACGATGTCTTGTTTACCAACAATAATTGATCATCATATATGTTGCTTGTATTGATCGTGCTACATATGTAGAGGTCAACAATTATTACTAACAAACTTGGATACCTCCCTTAACACCATTGACAGTTTCTGTCCCCAGCGAGGATGGTGCACATCAACATCAACTACATTGATGCCTACCCGCAGTTGTCCACAACCCCGCCACACATTATCATTGACAATCCAAATGCCCACCTTTGCCAATTGCCAACCTGATTAATATTCATCACTGACACCATACAGACGCCTTCATGAATGGATCTAGAGTTGAGGCATTGTGGGCATTGAGCACACTGCATGTCCCACTTACTTGAGTTTGTTCATTAAAGCTTCGTTTGGGATAATTTTTTTGGTGCTTCTTAAATCAGTTTTTTTTACAATAATTAAATTTCTTGTACTAGAAAGCTGCTTCAAGAACCAACGAGAAAGTCGTTCCAAACGAAGCCTAAGTTGCTCGATTGAGGCTTCATTTAGAACAACTTTCTTACTGCTTTATAAGGTTGCTCCAAACAAAACTTGAGTGACTAACTAGCTTTTTTTCATGCGCGGAACTACAATGGGGGCAATGGAAGCCCATGCTTCATTAATCAGGCCTAGAAATTTTATTTAGTTAACTTTTTATTTTATAGAACTCTAAACGATCCCTCTACGCCATTGACGGACCTTTGCAACGCTGCAGACTTGCAGAGCCACTAATATGAAAGCCATAGTGAATCCTAGTCACAGGCCACCGTTCAACGCTCTTTTATTAAATCTCCATACTATTTGTGAACAGGAAAGAGTGATTTCTTCTTCATATCATTTTACTGGATCCATTCATTTCTATTGCTTCTGGAATTGGTAAGCTGCAGTGCTTAGCTTTTGGCACTTGAAAAATTGAACATTTACTCATAATCTTTTGTTTATTTTTCATAGAGAAAATGATTAGAAATGTCTCTCGGCTCTTTATGAAAGACTAAAATGATCCAAAATTATATTAAAAGATCATTTGGTCCCTAAAATCTTTTAAAAATGATTCAAAATAGTCTTATAATTGAACTATTTTGATTCAGTTTTATGGAGTTGACGAACCAAAATGATCGATTAATATAGTTGGAGATTATTTTAATCTTTAATAAAGAGTCAAGAGACAATTTTAATCTTTGTCTCATTTTTTATGTATTGTGATGGGCTGGCGTTAATTGTCTTGTTCTGTTGAGCTTTTTCTTGCTGAATTTATTAAGAAAATCATTTTCATGTATTTGGATGAAGGCCTGGAAGTTTGATTTATAAATTTTGGTAACATGCTACTACATGAAATGCGCCTTATTAGATTAAGCATTAATTTGTTAGGTATTAAGATAATTCTGTCACTATATTGTAGTTATGTTAGGAGACATTTTGTTACAAGTAGCATTCAACTCAATTATGACTTAGGCTTCAATTGGGATGGCTTTTTTTCACATTCTAAAACAGTTTTTCTAGTACAAAAATTTTTGTACTAGAAAGCCGTTTTAAAAGCAATATAAAACCTGTTCCAAACGAAGCCTTAGTTAAACATGTAAATCAAGATTTAGGTTTCGTTTTGGATGGCTTTCTTATTGCTTCTTAAAGAAGCTTTTAAGTTCAAAAATTAAGGTTTCTTTTGGGATGGCTTTCTTACTATTTTTTAAAGCAACTTTCTAGTACAAAACAAATCCTTCATAAATTTTGGGAGGTCTAAAACCTAAAAAAAAATGTGTGGCTAAGAAAACTATAAAATATTGATAAATCTTGTTAATTCTTGAATGGTGGCCGCAAGCTTAAATAAAAAGCTTGATTATTTATTTTAAGAATATAAGTTTTTCAGTAGTATTTATCTATTTTTTTTATATTAAACTCTACGTAAATAAATAAAAGCCTCAATATTGGTTCTAATCTCAGATAAAAAAAGTTGAGGATATTCTTAAAATCTTTTGCTTGCGCCCCCCATTAAGGAAGGTTTTTGGTTCCCCTCTTGCTCTTCACCAATTTTATTTTATGACTCATAATCAAGATATTTATAAAAACAAAATAAATAAATAAATAAAAAGAACTAGAAAGTAGATGGAGTAACTATGAATAGGTAGGGGCTAAAGCCTCAAATAGACCACCAAAGAATTTATTGACTTTTGAATTGAATTTAAGATAATAAATTTTGATCTTCTTATAATTCTCCAACTTAAAAAAAAAGAGATTTCTTGGGGCACTTATCATCATCGATAGCCCTGAAGCTTGTTGTTGCCAATAGGATTGATGCCTATCATGGATTTCAGTGTTAATGTCAACCATCGCCGTATAGGTGAACTCCGACAGTCACCAATAACGATAACACCTATCATCACAAATCATTACCAACAATGTTAACACGCTTTGTAAATGACAAGACTAATACCTTCATAGCCAACAAAGTTCGAGCCTACTACCACCAATCAATACCAAGGCTCAAGTGTACATTCATAATCCTTAATTTCTTCCATACGGAGCATGTTTGAGCTAACCACAAATTCTTTTTTAGCGACAACTCTGATGCCTCAAGGCTCTTATATCAGCGATAAAAGCCATCTTCCATAATTCATGTTCACTATATTGTATTAACCTTTTTCAATGATGAGAAAGTACGCACTTTATAATATATAACTCATTATAGTGGAATCATGTAAACTATGTCAAGCTCCATAATTTTTCTACTAAAAAAAATACTCATGTATTTTATAAGTTATTCTCAACCTATTTGATCTATATGCACATAATTTTTATTCCATACTAACATGATAAACTCTCATTCTACACTAGCATTCCAACACACAATCATAATCATTTTGAAGACAATTTATTAAAATTTAAAGGTATATATGCCCATAAAATTTAATTTTAATACAAAACACTAAATAAAAAGATTAAAACTATAAAATATTAAAATATTTTCAGCATCGTAAAAAAATTATGCAGCTCACCTTGATCTATTGGTTGGAACCTTTGATTATCAATCAAGAGGTCTTGAGTTTGAGTCTTATGTATATCATGTGTGTGAGTTTGACTTAATTGATTCAAATATCCTCAAAAAAAAGTATCACCAAAATTAGAAAAATAACTAAACCTTTTTAATAAAATCACATGCCATGATTTTAAAATAATCTTTAATTTTTTTAATTTTTTTTTTGTTGCAGGGACATTTAGGCCAATTAAGATAAACTCATCCATCCGTCACATATGCAAGATTTGGACCCAACCTCTTAATTGATAGCCAAAATTCCCAACCACCCAATCAAGATGAGCTACTTAAAACATTTCATATTCAGACATCAATTATTTCAACTACCAAAGGGAGCATAGCTGGTTGAAGATCTATCATGTGTCTTTATATAATTTTATTATTAAAGACAGGACCATTGGAATCTCCAATGGTGAAGAGGAAGTCAATTGTCAAAATTAATGCATGCTCATTATCTTCTTGGCATGCCTTTTTGGCAGATCTTCCACATGCTTTTTTTCTGGGCCTTTCCTTTTAATGGTGTATGTCACAACCAAATGTTAAAAAATATCCTATTTATATAAAAAATATATATGTTATACAAAAATATCATAAAACTATTATGTGTGTTTTAAGACATTTTTTAATATAAATATAATTTTTAATTAAAATATTTATATGTATTCACCAATTTCAAATATAGGATTGAAATTATATGATTTTTTTAAACATTAAAATTAATAGTTTATATAATTTCAAATTTTTCTAAGATGATTTGATCATGAATCAAAAATATAAAAATTTACTTGAAAGATGAATAATTTAGGTTTATGTGGTGATAATTTGAGTGAATTGAATATATGAGTTTTGATGATGTTTAGAGAGTTTTTATTAGCTTTGATTTTATTTATTTATTTGAAACAAGCCATAACATTCTAATAATAGAAAAGAAAATAAAAGATAAATTGTGGTAAATCTAAAAAATTTTTGAAAAGAAAGCATAGAGGCCATACAAATGAAACTTTAAACATGATAAAATTGAACCAAATAATTCTTATTCTCTTCCTACTTATAAGCTAATAATAATAATGGTGATTACTCTAAAGATCTTCATTATTCTATGAAGTTATCAATTTCGTAGATTGATAAATAGTCATTCTTAGCATCATTTGATTTATTTGACTTCTAATACCAAATAAGGGAAAAAACACTAACATTCAATAATAATTTTGAATGACTATTAGAATTATAGCAAACCGTGCACATTAAAGGAGAAGGCCAATACAATCTTAAAATCATTAATGATAAATTTTCTTCTAAAATTGTATGAGTGATGCATGAAGTACATTGGAGAAAAATTTAGCATTTAGATTTTTTTTCTTGGAAAAATGCATTTGAGAGTTTAAATCATGTTGTTAGAATTCTCAAGTTGTATATACGTATGTGTCTCTCCGTGTGCATGCTTATATTTTCTTTGAATGTACTATGCTTTCTCGTGTACCTGTCCCAAAAAGGACTTCTTGATTGTGCAAGTTTATAACCCTTTGAGAAGGGCTTCCAATGAATGATGGAAACAAGCATTAAAAAGAACTATTTATGGAGGTTATCTTTAATCATCCACGCTCTATGATTAGTTGTTTTAAATCATCAAAAGGTTAGGGTACATTCTATGTTTATCAACATCTTTCTATCTTTCTCTTGGGTAAAAATATTGATATTTTAATATTATAACATCACTCTTCAAATCTCTCTTTGGAGCTTATGCTTTTTTATAATAGTCAATGATAGTGGCATACTTAACATATATTGACAAGAGAATGTATTAAGAAAATAGTATTATCTTCCATACTTATACATTTTTAAATTATTTTGTTCATACATCATATTGCTATCATCCTGCATCATGCTTTGGATATGACCAGCCATTGATGGGAAACCTATCCAGCTAAGCCTTAAATCTATCTTGACACATGGATGGTGATTTTAATGAGTCATAAAAAATGAGGTGTTATAATTTGGCCTATTCTTAAAACCATATTTATAAGCAATTTAAAGTGATTCTGAATCACATTAGTGTTCATTTTCTTCTTCTTTTATTCTTAAGTGACTTTGATACTCCTTTAATAATTTATAAAGATGGAGAAACTGGAAGTTAGAAGCTTCAGAGAAATCCTCCCTAATGAGAAAAGGTGGAAAATTTAAAAGTAGTGATGGTGGTGGAAAAGTAAGTGGTAGTGACAATGATGGTGGAGGAAGTAGCATTGGCTATCATGATAAACATTATGATAGCACTATTAGTAAAAAGGATATGAAGTAGGTGTTGGTAGAGGAGGTCATGGTGAGGGTGATAATTAAAACACTTCTATTATTCATCCATAGTCCATAAAGAGCTATTATATTTTTACAGGTGATGGCCTTCCAGAGTTCTAAACTAATTAGGGTAAGATAATGTGGGCAACCATTTAATAAGTGTTAAGTTAAAAAATTATAGTTGTTTATGTTATAAAGTTTGATTCCAAGTGAGTTCACTTTGAATTTTGTGCCAATAATATTCCAATATGAGTAATATATGCAAGGAAAGAAGTTGGGGGATGCGGCGCTGCAACTCAGAGTGCAGAAACACTTGAGGACAAATTTGGAGAAAAAATAGAGACTTTAGTATCACAGTGCTGAATTCGATCACCGCAATGCTAAGACAAAGAAAAATAAGGTTAAATAGAAAGTTTAGCACTACAACATTGCAATTTTTGAACACCACAACACAAATTCGAGCGCCACAGTGGCAGTGGTTTGAGTTCCATAACATTGTGGAGAAGAATGAGATATAGAAAGAAAGGCTTTGAAGCACATAATCGCCCAAGCGCTACTACACTATCTGAGCATTGTGATGCATAATTGCTAGAGCACCGCTATAGAGCAGTTACTTCAGTTTAGGATAAAGCGACATGTCGATTCACAATTGGCATTGTGGCACTGATCTGTTTGAACAACGCAGTGTTAGTTCAACTCAAGAGCGTCATAGTGCCAAGACCTCAAGCATTGCAGTGTTGTGGGTAATTATAGAGATCTTATTATGAAATAGGGCCAAATTTTTTTTGTGTGGTTATTTTTATGTTTCTTTAATTTTTCTTTTTGTACTTCAATAGAAAGGAGAGTGGAAGAGAGGGAATGTGTAAGGAGAGCATGATCATCTTTTAGTGGAGTGAAAATTATAATCAGTGCAAGAGGAATCTTGGTTCTATCTTTCTCACCTTCATTTATTGAACTCAGTGTTTTATTTATGGATGAAATATATGTTTTTTATTGCTATTGAAATGAATTTTAGTGGCTAGATCTTTTATTCTGGATTCATGGTATGATATGGTGAAAAATGTGTGATGTAGAATAGGTTTAAGTGTAAATTAGAATAACATAGTTATTTCATATTTGCTTAAAACTTAATTTATTTGTGGATTGGCCATTCACAATGTTAATATCTAATGTGATCTAAGACCATGATAGAGGCATAGTGGAACAAATAGAGTAGCATGGATAAAATAATTGAAATATAGATATATGTATTTCAAGAATTTTAGGATCTCTAAGGATATAATTATCGTGCAATGAAGAAGTGATTCACATAGATTAATCATTCATTCACTAGGATTCCAACGAACACAATAGAGATCAGAAATCATTTATGGTCTGATCCACAACTAAATTATTTAGACCAATCTACATCACACATATTCATTTGATTAATCATAAATTCATAAGGTTATTATTAATGGGGAAATTTTAAAAAATGAGATAGTTTATTTCCTTAGAATTTTTAAACTTAAGTCAATAACAAGACATAGTTTGGTAAAAAGAATCATGAATTAGCTCATTTAAATTAGCTGATAACTCCCTATTGGAACTATAACCCTCTCATTTATGATATTACTTGAATGACATGTACACCTGCATAGCATCGTATGCAAACACTAGATCATTAAGAGATATAAGAGCCAACATCTAAATCACATAGGTGTTTAGAGTCTAGTGAATAAGTATTTTGAAACCTAATAGTAACTATTATGACTAAAACATTTAATAATTGGATCATAATTATATAAAAGAGTCTAATCCTTAGCCACTAATGATTTAAAAATATGATAACCTCTCCTAAGATACTAATGATTCATTGGATAAAGGAGGGCTCCTTTGACACATGTCATTTGTTAGATCAAGTCATATTGGCAATATTTCTCACCCTACTTTAGTGGGTTTAACTTAAGATGATAAGGAGTGTCATAAAGCTAGAGATATGTTATTCCTTTAGTGAATTGAGTATCTAAGAGGAAGTTATCAACATTTAAGTTTGTTATGAGATGCTATCGCATATGTACTCATCTGATCAACCTTTATGACCTAGGGGTTAGTTGAAATGGACTTTGTTAAAATGAATGAGTCAATGTAAGAAAGCCTTTTAAATGATTTTTTTTTATTTAAAATATTATATTATTATTTTTCCTAGAAGAGGGAACTTCATTCTATGTAGTATTAAAAGGATGATTCTTGATACTAGGTTTGTTAGCCATGTCATATCAATTCCCAAAAGGATAAATTGAATTTAAGAGTAATTTGGTATACTTGACCCAAACAACAAAATAAACTTTGGTGATAAACATCATATTGTACGTATCATCAAGGTTTTAAATACTCCCTTTCATTCTAATATGATTTATGTCATTAATAGAAGTGATTATTACTAAGAAATCTCATAAAGTTAGCACAAATTTAGGGAGAAAGAAGGTCATAATGCAAAGGACTCTCAAAGTTCACCATGTCACACTCATACCCTTTAGCTCCTATATAAGTTCCCTCAAATACTTAATAGAAGCTTGGCATACATGAAAAATCTTTTGACTCTCACTTTCCCTGCTTTATATACTCTTCTTCTCCATTAAAGGAAACTTCACTCTCAATGGAAAAGAGTCCCAATAAAAAACTTGCATTGACCAAAAACCTTTTTTATCAACATCGATTATGCATAAGAACATAATAACTTCCTAATAAAAACAACTTAATCTAGGGATGCACGCTAGTCTCAATCAATCTTTAATTAAGCTAAATATTGAGTTGATTGATCGAGGGTTGAAATTCTACCCAACACAAATCGCCCATGGCCTATACTTATTATTTTTTCAAGAAGATTAAATTTCTCTAAGGATTGTCATCATTTCCCTATGCATATTACTACACTTTATTATAGTGGATATTAACTCTCTTTGAGGTGTTTAAGTTGGGAGTCATCATTATGAAGCTACTTGATATCTTCCATTTTTAGTCATTGGTAGGATTGCTTTATCTTATATGCTACCACCTTAATATTTAAATACCTGAGAATTATAAAAGTCTGTTAAGAGTTAAAGGGACCAATATTTATTTATTTTATTAGATTAGGGTAGTTTATTTGACCATCCTAAGTAATCCATCACATATGTAAGTTTTGGACCTTTCTTGGCTCACTAGAGGACCTCACCACCTAGATAAAGGTGTAGTCTATATGGTATAAAGGACTTCTTGCATCAGGTAACATTCTAGTATGTATAATTAAGAGAATATATGAAAGATAACCTCTACCTAAGAGAACCATGTTAATAAGAAGCTAAGTGAATTGACTCTTATTCTAGTTGAACGCATAGTTAAGATAGTTTTTGATCCATCTATTGAAGGAAAGGAAGACAAAAAGGAAGAGAAATATACAACAATGGCCTTTCATTCTTCAAGTATAAAATCAGACATGGGTTGGTGTGCTCCTTACACTATAGCCCTAATGGCATCATGGAGGCCCTTCATGACATTTGGCCTAAAAGTGTTGTAAAGGATGATAGGAAGATTCAGTATAATGAATATGATTGGAAGAATAATTAGGTGGAGAAAAGGATAAATGAGTGTAATAAAGCCCTATCTTAGGAAGAAGAGGAGCTTACTATAATGCATGAGCCATGTCGAAAGCCATAGAGGAGAAGGAGAGATTCTAATGGTAGGACGATTAAATGTTATATAGTTAGTCCTCAAAAAAAGTTAAAGAATATGAGGGTTACCCAAATAGAAGCTAAGCATACCAAGACATTTTAAGAGAATTTGTCACGTAAAATACTGCCCCTGCCTTTTAAGTTAGTCTTTATAAAGTGATCATTTCCTATCTCTAGTTTATTGCTTTGTTCCATAATCTTATTGATATTATTTTTGCAAGGTTTAACGTTATTTTTCATGAAATATAGCATTACTACTTGATCTTCTTAATAGTCCTTGAGTCCTTCCACTTTGAAGACTACTTTGATGAAGTTGATGAAGAATAGAAGATTCATTTGCTAAAATATTAAAATGTAAATATAGAGGATGAATCATATTGGTAGAGGAAGAGATGATAAAAATGAGAAGATGTTAAACTTTTATTATTTTTCTTAAAATTTGTCACTATATTATAAGCTTTATATAGTAGGTTAAAACATGTGTTTGGCATAGAACTTAGTGAAAGAGGGATTATTCTATTTTGCTTAGATGTTAGATATTAATGATGTGGTTAACATCTAAAGTTTAATTGGGACTAGAAAGGATGATAGCTGATCCAACTGCTAGTATCAGTAAGTGATGATATGGTTGTCATTATGACCTCCACCATAGTTAATAAGACATTTTGAATAGTCATCTTATCTTTAAATTTTTGGAAGAGGGTAGTGGATAGGGGTTTGGTAATGACATTAAGGGTTTTATCTAGAAAGTTAATTCAATTAATTGAACTTTCTTGCACAAAAATTACACTATATTTTTATAATAACATATGGTTTAAATTTATGTGCATGGATATGAGATGAATGAGCAAAAGATTCATGCCTTTTTCCATGAGCTATATCAAATGAAGTATATACATGTGATTTCAAATATATATCCAATTTAACTTTCAACAAAGTATTTTTTTTCTTTTTATTTTTTAACATACTTAGATTAATTTAATACAGATTTATTTTTACTTTTTAGTTCATCATATTCAATTTTTATAGCTATTGCGGGCTAGTATATTCATGAAGGAAGAGAGTGAAATTTTCATCCTATTGATGCATAGATATCAATCACAAAAATAGATATTTGGAGAGAGAGCGAAAAAATATCATAATTTTTTATGTGGAAAATCAAGATAAGGAAAATCCGTAGGGCCTCACCCTGGTGAAAGAATTTCATTAGATTTGTATGATTTACGGAGGTTTGCCCATCTCTTAACTTACAACAACATCAAACCTTTATCCCACTACGTGGGGTCGGCTACATGAATCCTTTTTCTCCATTGTGTCCTATTAAAGGTCAAATTATAGTTTAAATCTAATAAAGAAAGGTCATTCCTAATATTTTCTAACCAAGTCTTTTTAGGTCTGCCTCTACCTTTCTTAACCTAATATTTTCTAACTGTCTCTTAACTTAGAGGCAGCTAATTTATAATTATGGAAACTCATGAGTTTGTAAAGACCATGGTCAGATGATGGAGGTAAAAATTCAAGTGACGACGACTGGGAGAAGGTCCAGCAAAGGTTGGTTGCCAAATGAAAGTTTGACGGCAGATAGCGATCAAATGGAGGTCAGACGGTTATCGCCAGCTAAGCGGTGGTTTGACAATGGTCGAGCGGAAGTTTGGCAATGGTCTTCGGTAGACGGACGATGGTTTGGTAGTGGTTGGTGGCATTTGGCGATCAGGCGGAGGTCCTGTGGTGGTCGGCGGTCGAGCGATGGTCCGCATCCAAGCGAAGGTTTGATGGCATCGGGAAAAGGTTTGGCGGTGGCCCAGCAGAGATTCAACAGTGGTCAGGCTACTGAGCGATGGTTTGGTTGGCCGATAGAAGTTGTCCTATATTGGTGCTTGGGTGGAGGCATAGATATTTGAAGCCTTAAAATTCTCTTTAATCACCGATTAAAGGTCCCCTTCATATAGAGAGTTGGGATATATTTATAGATTTTTTTAAGTGGCACACCCTATAAAACAAACCCTGTAAATATGGAGAAGATTTAGGGCAGGTTTGGAGTGCGCATCAATCGGATTTCCTATAATGATTCCCTTGAGGATAAAATATTTTTTAAGCATTTATATGCCTTAATGATGTCAGAATTGAGTGATCTTGGGCTAATTGGATTTGTATTGTCAAGCCGCCTGATAGGAATATAAGCATTCCAAATTTCATATTACTTGGTCATCCAACTAATGTTTGAAACCATACAAATATTCTTCAGCCCCTGATTTGGACCCATTTAGACTCAGATTGAACCGATTTTAGTGTCATTTGGTTTATCTAATTAAGATGTTTGGTTTGACAATAATTTTTTTGAAATTAGAGTTCGGATGGCCCAAAATTTAGATCCACATAAGTACATGTTCATGTGCTATGAAGAGACCTAAAAGCTGATAAGGTGGACATGAACTCAAATCTTTAGCTTCACTAATAGAAGCTTCTTTTGCATCCCATTCTTTTGAAAGGCATCTTAAAATTTTATAAATCAAATTTCATTTTTTATATTTCCTTTCAAAAGAATGAAATGTATTGATTATTTTCATAAATATTATATACACGTTAGAAATAGATTCATTTGGAAATGTACAAAATAATTCATATTTATGAAATAATCTATTGAGATGAGTATTATTTGCCTTGCTTGTACCTTCGTAGGTGACAAATTAATTTGTAATGGACTGACAAATGAAATTTGTTCATAATTATTTCTTTAAGAATATTTGAAAATATATTTTGCTATTAAAAATAAAATTTATGCAATGTAATGATAATGAAGATTTCAAGGTCACTATATGTATTCACTATATGAGAGAGAGAGAGAGAGAAAGAGAGAGAAAGAGAGAGAGAGAGAGAGAGAGAGAGAGAGAGAGAGAGAGAGAGTTTTTTGAGGGAATTTGAATTGGTTATTTGAAAAATTCAAATGCATGATTAATTGTAATCAACGAAATTCAATCAAGGTGTTTTTGGAATGATTTCAAAATGATATTAATGATGAAATCAATCTAATTAACATAATAAATCAATGGAGTTAAATTGATTGAAATCTATGAAAGAAGGGTGTGGCCAAGGACTTTTTGAAAGATTGGAATCTAGGCTTTTTTATTTAAATTTGAATCCATTAAAATATGGTAGCACAAGTATGAAGATTTAAATGAAATAAATACATATAACAGAAAATAATTTTAGCCATACCATGGGAATGTAATGCAATATATAATTTTTGATATTTTCCCAACCTTTTGAATTTTAAATTTTGAATAAAAAAAAAGAAATTAAGTAAGACAAATATTTAATTAAAATATTTTGAAAATTCATATGAAAATATTTAAAGCAAAATTAGGCCAACCTTAATTTGTAAATAAAGAAAATAATAAAATAATATCGGAGAAAGAAAGGAATAATAAAAAGATAGACAAAGAATAATCAAAAGTTTGAAAAAAAAAAATTCAACATATGCTATAACACTTTCTTATAAATTTACGTATAAATAAATATTGATAAGTAACAATAAACCTTAACTCCTAGCCATTTCCCCTTTTTTTGCATACCTTCTTGAGAAGTTAGAGGAGAAGAAAAGTGGAGGAGGAGAGAGAGAAGAGAGAGGAAGGTGCTCGTGGCATTTTCATCTATCGGTCCTGTTACAAAATTCTTTTGATTGTAGTAGGTAACCTAAATCCTATCTTACCCAAATCATAATGTGTTTTTTGTGATTTGTGTTTTATTAATTGAATCTCCCATAAATTTTTTTTTTTTTTTTTATAAAACTTTACCATATAATTTTTGTATATGATAGGCATGATTTTTATGGTCTTTTTTATTGTAATAGTGTGATGGCCAAGTGGTTTCGGCGTACCGTATCAGCCGGAAATACTGGTAAAAAAATTCTTGAATTTACCACCTTAAAAGATGATGGTTTCTCAAATTTTGCACCGGAATACCACCAGAAAATATGCCGAAAAAATTTCCGGCGAAAAGCTTACACCATTATACATTTTCTGACATGCGAATTACCGTCGGAACAGTTTTCTTCAGTATCATCGGAAATAAGGATTTTTCAACAGATTTCTAGTGTTACCGGCGGATTTTGTCCCTCGGTAACAGCGCATTTTCCTGTATTGTGATCCAATTGATCAAGATGTGTAGTATAAACAAAGTGCAGTTGTGGCTTTAATGTCTTTTGATAGTATGTTACCACTTGCTAGCATGGATGCCGTCATTGTAAGTTACACTTAGAGTAGACAATTAGGGACTAAGGGCAATGATGAAGAAAAGTACCTACACATGTTTCATAAGTTGAATCCACCATTATTTAAGGGAGTTGTAGAACCACAGATAGCAGAGGACTAGTTGGTACAATAGAGAAAATATTTGATAGTATGCAATATCATGAGAACAAAGACGTGTCACTTATAGTATTTTTATTTGAAGAAGAAATTGAGAGATATTGGTGGATAGGAGAGTAGCGGGAGAAATTCAAGGGAAAGGTGAGTGTAGTGATTACTTGGACAGAGTTTATTATTATTTTTAGGAACTAGTTTGTACCTTCATCAGCTCAGCAATAAATGCTAGAGGCTTTTATGAGATCAAAGCAGAGAGAAAAGGCAGTGATACAGTATAAAGCAGAATTTACCACGTTAGCCATTTATGTCTCGTAACAATAGAAGAGAAATGTTATAAATTTTTAAGATAATTAAAGGATGATATAGGAGTTTTCAAATTTTGATTAGATAGGAAGGATATGAGTAAAAAGAAGGCAGACTTGAGAACAAAAAAATAAGAAAACTAGAAAAAAGATGAAAGTGATAGAAGAAGTACTCGAGTTTTTTAGATGTGGAAAAGCATATTAGGTAGTGTTTCTTGATCACTAGGTAGTGCTTTAGATATAGATAATGAGGACATCGAATATTCAACTTCCATAACAAAGATAAAGAGGACCTACATCGAGGGTAGGGCAGCTTAGACATGCTTATAAATAGAGGATGGTTGGTTTTGAGATAAATAGTAAAGGATCACTGAGTAGAACTAAAACATCCATAAATATGATAGATGGGTGAGGTGTGAGTTGGAGTATGAGAATGCCTACTCATTCTACCAAGATAGCACTAGTATGACTGAGAGTCTGCATTTTGATATAGCAAAAGAATTGGGAGTTGGGGACACGTCGGCATTGAGATGTTGAGTTTTTAGACAAATAAATAGACTTGAATAAGCGCAACGGCCCCTGGATGGCTCAGTCGCTCCACTGGGTCTTTGCTGAGGATATTCTGGGGGAATATGGAATATTCTTTGGGAGTACAATAGCACTGGGAAAGCGAGCATCATGGCGTTAGGTCAAAATAGTACTTTTTAAAATAATAAAATATCTCAATCAATTTCATTAACCCCTTACCCCAAACTATTTCCCCTATTTTGTATGCCTTCATAGGGATGTTAGAGGAGAGAGAGAGGGTAGAAAGGGGGGAGAGAGAGAGAGAGAGAGGAGAGAAGAGAGAGGAAGATGCTTAGAACATTTTCATCAAATAGTCCTATTACAAAATTTCTATTAATTGAGGTAGGTAATCTGAATTATACATTTATTTAAAGTGATTTTATAATTTATGAATTTAATCTCCCACAAATTGATAAAACATATTTTTTTCCTAATTTATCAAACTTTTTTTGTATAACTTTTATATATGATAAGAATAATTTTTATGGGCATTTGGCTGCAATATTATTGAATTTCACCAGGTAAATTAATAGTTATGCTTTTAAAAGTAATAAATAGTGTATATATTTCCCTCATTTCATAGATTATTGTATCTCATATTTGATATTGGATTACATAGAAAAAATGATATGATTGGTATATAATAAAATGTGGCATTTGCATATCAGCAAGAAATATTGGCTATGAACACTAGTGGTGTCAAAATCTAACCCGACTCGAAACCCAACCCGAACCCAACCCACAAAATTTTGGATTTAAGTCAACCCGTTTGCTATACAGGTCGAATCCAAGTTCAAGATTTTGACCCATTTCTATAATCGGGTCAAGTTCAGGTTGATCCGGCAACCCAAAATTAACCCTGATTTGACCCGCGTTGCATCTGCACATGGGATTTATCTTCCAACTTAATTATCTCCTACATTAGCCAAAAATGCATAAGCTATTCTCATAATCATGTGTTTGAGAATAATCAAAATGTACATGTCTTCTTGTCGAAAAATATCACCAATTTTTTTAGAATAATAATAAAAAATACTATTTGGATTTCAAATGCACAAATTTTAATTAGAACCCTTCATCAGAACACAAATGAACAGATGGATAAAACTCCTCTCACAAATTTATCCAATAAATATCTTTTCAAAAAAGAAAAACTGACATGAAACGCCAACATCATAACTAAACATGAGGCCGTCGCGTGGCCGCCATGATGCATGATATGATGACGATGGGAGTAATCTTTGCTTCAAACTTCATCCCCGTCGGAGTGGACACTGTGAAAACTCCTTCCAGCATTCTTGTCGGAGAAGGGAAGCTTCTAATCAAGTCTAATTAATGAGCTGAGCTTCTGAATGGAGAATCTAATGATCCAGCTTCTCCATGATGGAGAATCTAATGAGCTGAACTGCATTGGGTTCAGGTTGGGAAATGTGACCCAAATCCCAAATCAAGTCGGGTTCGGGTCGGGTCAAAACTGCCGGTTCAAAGTTAGGTTGGACCCGAACCCGATTTGTGGACACGATTTAACACGCCTAGTGAACACAATAAATAATATAAGTTGGCTGTTGAAATGATAATAACTCTTACGTAAGGGTGGGCAAATGAGTTTTTCTTAAAATAAATATTTGTGATATAATCCTAAATCTTATCCGATAACAGATTGATTGATTACACCGATGGGTACAGAGTGATGACTCTTTATTGAATTATTGAAAGTCTTTTGTTAAATTAAATGATTAATATAAATAATTGAAAGATCTGATTGACAGATAATAACTGAATTATATGATAGATTGATTACATATGGAAAGACGAAAATACCACATAAAAACTAAATGTTCTGCTTTGATGCATAAATTCATATAATATTGATGCTTGCATTAACATGCATACATGAAAGCATATGGAGATTGATAAATACAAACTTACATATATGAATGGTATGATAATACACTTATAGAGATGGTAGTGATTGAATATACCCATTCAGTATTTACAAGTGATCGCAAAAGTGATATAAGCATGAAGCATTTGTGATTCATATACATCATACAATAAAGATAGCTGATAGCATTGTGTTTGATATTGTATTGATTATCTTGACATATTTATTTTTCCAGTTCCTAATCATATTGATTTATATTACAAGTGACTGATTATTATATCACTAGTGACAGATTATTATTCATATTGATATCTACCAATTTTATATTGATTTAAATAAGCATTTTTTTTTATTGTCGAGACTTTTCATTGAAAGTATTGGTAGTTTTTCGAGTTCTGTTGGGCTTTATGCGGTAATTCATTGATTTATTTGATTTCAGGTTAAGAAAGAGATAAAGATTGTATAAAGTGAGGATGATCAAATTTTCATGTTTCTTTTGATTATGTATTTTATTTTATTCTTTTGTAGTCATGAGCTTAGTGAGGTTGATTAGCACTACAGTAAAACACGCGAATACCGTCGGACGTTCCGGCGGAATTTTTTGCGTCGGTAAATACGGTGTTTGTACCGGCGCATCATGCGAAGGAATAATAACGACGTTCTTTCTGGCGCATCCGACGACAGTAACTTCCCGACGTCCCATGCGCCGGTGATAACGTCAGAAATTAGCAGCATTTCATTATTACCGGCGCACTTTACGACGGATTAGGTCTGGCGCAGTTACCGGCGGATAATACGTCGGCTATTTTAAACTCAATGACATGGAACCGATGAATCAAGCACCGAAAAACGTTCCGGCATCCAGGACGCCGAAAAATCCACCGTCGGAAGCCCTAGTTTCGAACACGCCCCGCCTGGCTGCTCATTTCATTCTGTCATTTCTCTCGCATCTCTGGTCTCTCTCTCGTCGCCCCAGCGTCGCCCACCCTAGATCGTCGTCGCCGAGCTTTGCAGGCATTCACCGGACATCGCGAACGATCACCGCCTTTGTCGCCGGCAAAAGGAGACCGGTTTCGCAAAATTCGTAAATCTGACTTTGATAAATAAAATAGTGAAAATTTTTAACGTATAGAAATTGGGGGTTCTTTTCTTTTATTTTAATGAAAGTTAGAGGCCCTTGTAGGTTAATTAAGAGATATAATATGTAATTATTCTAATTTATATTTTGGGTTGTTACACACGATTTTTGACAAAACACACTTAAAAAGGAAGTAATAATATGGTAATTATTTTCCCAAATGTGCCTAATGGAGAGGTTGAAGCACTATTAGATGAATTTTTAATTTTAGCTATAAAGTACAACTAAGTCATTTTATTAAAAAAGATGTATGAGAATTAGTACTTAGATTAATTGATCTAATAAATTTGTATTTAAAAATGAGTTAAATTACTCTATCTTAGTCAATAAAAATAAAGGAAGACTAGTTGTTAAAGGATTCAATCC
The DNA here is from genome assembly GCF_001605985.2 of Dendrobium catenatum. Taxonomy (NCBI): domain Eukaryota; kingdom Viridiplantae; phylum Streptophyta; class Magnoliopsida; order Asparagales; family Orchidaceae; genus Dendrobium; species Dendrobium catenatum. The sequence goes on along the minus strand of NW_021319160.1, from coordinate 141,686 downwards.
AATAAAAGAGATTAATTTTGTGGATCATTTTGCACCAATTACATATCTTGAACTTACCATATTACTTTACTTTTGCATTCCCAAATTATGTCAAATGGATACAAATAGTGGTTTCCTAGATGGAGTAGTAGGAAAAGATGTGTATGTTGAGCTATCACTTGGTTTTGAAAGCTCTACATAACCTGACCATGTATTTTATATATTTGAAACAAGCCCTTAGGGAATGATATGATAAGCTAAGTATATTTTTGTTAAAGAATGAATTCATTAGGTTGATTTTGACACTATATTGTTCTTTAAGAATCAAGTTCTAATGGTTTGATCATACAAGTCTATATTGATGATATAATGTTTAGATCTATAAATGATAAATTGTGTCAAAAATTCTCTTGAATGATGAATCAAAAAATATTTAATGGCTGATGGGCGATAACATATATTTTAAGATTTAAGTGAAACATGAAAAAATAAAGGCATTTCTATATCATACCAAATACATAAGTGGGCACATTATTTAAATTGACATGAAATAACACAAAAGTGCAAATAACTCTATTAGTAAAAAAATATAACTAAGGAAAGATCAAAGCGAAAAATATATAAATATAAGGCTACATTGAGTTAAGACTTGATCACTATTATATTTTACTGCAAGTTGACACACTATTATGTTTAGTGTATGTTTCAAACAAATCCAAAAGAATCTTCAATGATGGCAATAAAACATATTTTATTATATATTTTATTGATACTCTTAATATAGGGATATTGCATCCTAGGAATAATACAATAATCAACTTTATTGGTTGCACTGATTTTTATTTGCTAGGAGCAAATTTGATAAGAAGAGTGCGTCTAGCGTATGTTGATTCATAAATTGTAGAATTTAGATACATTCTTCATTATTGATTTAGACTAAAGAATAGTTGGTAGCTATGTTAGTGAAGTAATAACTTTTTTATTTTAAGATTTTAGTTGATTGGATACCTATCATGTGTGATAATAAGAGTGCTATATATATATAAAAGAAATCTACTGGAACTCTCTAGAATTAGGAGTATTTATATTCACCATCACTTTATCTAAGGCCATGTGTCGAAAATGATGTAGAGAAGTAGCTAATCAATATAGAAAATTTGTTGGTAGATATAATACAATTTGGCAATATTCAAACAATAGTTGCATAGTCATTGAAGAGCTCATGTTGAATTGATCAATCATATATATAATAACTATTACACTATATAATCGATCAATGGTTAACTTAACAATTTCTAGACATTAGGATGATTAATAAAAGTATATTCCCTATGTTGCATGACCCTGATAACAATTGGAATGCCTATAAATATATCTCAAATATCATTTAATCACAGACACCTTCTTCATCTCTAATCTTTTTAAGCCCTTTCAGTTATTTACATGTCACTACCAAAAACTCAGGTTCTCGCAGCACAAATTTTGACTTTTTCCGGCGATTTTACCCGCCACTAAGATTTTTGCAACGGTTTTATGACCGTTGGATGTCCGCCGTGATTACAATGAGCTGCAAAGACATTCAGTAGCAGTTTCAGGATCGACGGGGTAGAACAAACAATTGCAGATTATAGCGACAGTTATAACCACTGTAACGTTACATAAATAAAGCGGTTATAACTGCTATGCATTTAAATAAAATCAATGATATACAAGTTTGTGGCGGTCATAACCGCCACCGTTCTGCATGGTTGTGGAAGTTATAACCGCCACAACCTTCCAGAATTTTTTTTAAGCGAATTTATTTCATTCATCTACATTTGCATGAAAACATATATATATATATATATATATAGAGAGAGAGAGAGAGAGAGAGAGAGAAAGA